>NC_142148.1:31556492-31859522 GCF_024610735.1 Ursus americanus | reverse complement strand
ATAAGAGGTAGAATTTTAAGGGCTATTTGCTTACACTGTTGCTATTTTACTCTGTTTCATGGAGACAGGTACACAGAAAGTGGAAAAAGATCATCACCAACTGCTCTGAAAATTGTTTGGTCAAGAGCATATTTACCACCACACAGAGGATGGTGCATATGGGCTTCTCTGGGTATTTCTTCCTGTTCTCTTCATCCCCTAAATTTTTAATCTACCTATCAATGTGCATTGAGTCAGTCAGCCAAGAGCACCCGTGCTTTGGGGAGGGGGAATTAGGTGTTCAGATTCATTGACTGATAATATATTCAGATATTTAGAGAGTAGGCAAAAATAAGTAAGTAATCACATAAGTAATTACTTTACTTTTGATTGGATTTGCAAGAATGACTTATGAGTGGGATGCAGCAAGCTCAGTCTCTGCAATTTAGAAAATCTGCAGCTTCCTCTAGGCAGACTCGGTGCTTCAACAGGAAGGAGGTATGGCTCAGTGAATGGTACGTGGGCTAAATTTCAAAACTCACTCATCTCATTGACTGGGTGTCCTTGTGTGGTGGCACAACTGTTTGCAGGGCTCCTGCTTAAAGAAATATAAAAATTACTCAGGATGTCTATCAAATACCTGCATGGATTTTCAAAGACATTTCCAAGCCAGGGATGAGTGCTTGCTTCTTACAACACTAGTTTGAATTACTAAGAAAGAGAACATGACTAGGGTAAAATTTTATTATTGTAGAACATGTAGGCTAAGCAATCCAAGTTTTACTAACCTACTGATTTTTGGAAACTCTTTCCAAAAATATGTTTTCCTTTTTTGTATGGCTCAGCTAAACTAAAGGTGATCAAGAGTTTTAATGAAACAGTGAATTATTTAGGAAATGACTTGACAGGATTATCAAATGGCAATTCAACTATGCCAAACAAAAGAATAGAAATGACTGACAATATATATAACATACTTGGCTTACATTTTTCCTACAAGATGGCAAAGTGGACAGAATTTGTCTTAGAAGAATATAAGCTTTCTCTAAGAAGCATGGAATTTAATATGAGCAGTAAGAAACGTGGCATTAGGTGTTTTAAGCTGCTTTGACTCCCTGAAGAAGAAAACACAAAGGGGCTCAAGCCATGGCTTTTACATCTTGTCGTAGGCGTCATTTCCTTGAACCGTCTCAATATAGATTCCGTTTTTTAAGAAGGCAAGCTGAGACTTTTTTCCATTACTCTTGGCTGGGATCTGGATTTAGTCAAACTGGCCACTGTCACTACTTATGTCTAATTAGAACCACCTGTGAGAATTTTGTGTCAAAAAAAAGAATGAAAGCTAATAATCATAATGATTACAAGATTTATCTTAAAGTTCATTTTATTTGTTTTTGGCCTGATAACAAGACTTTCCAAGCACCTCTTGCATTTTTAAAATTGATTTTCTTTGTATTTGAAGGCAGAAGTGTTCATATGTTGCATGTACGTGTGTATACAGAGGGAGTCCTCTTAAAGAGAACCTTCACACCTCTTTAAAGAAAAAGCATATAACATTGAAATCTGAGTTGGAGTGAAAAAGTATGGCTTGTTCAGCTTTCTATTCTTTAGAATGATACTGAGGGAGCTGAGCTGACACCTTGTCAAAGAAATAGCATCACAAGTGTTTGTTCTCCTCCCACCCATTTTCCTTCCAATCACATTTTCAACATTTCCTAAGGGGAATTCTTTCCAGTCTTAAACTCACTGACTTTGGTCTTATCACAACAGTATAAAAAGTCTTGGAAATTTTGAGGGGAGAAAAAAAATTATGTCGAGCCAGGACAGAATTATGAAAGCAGAAGAGGGGGTGGGGGGCTTGTGTTTTTTCCATTTTCTGTCATCAACTGTAAAATGTCAAATCCGTCAAATGTCTGGTTCTGAATATGAAAAAGTCAACTCTGGGGAAGCAAATGTGAATGAAAACTATATCACTTGTTATGAATAATATACTTAGAACTGGACTTTTTATTATAATGATATGGCATAAAAGAAATTTTTATATTGTCTTAAAAAAAGCACACATTGATTTTAAAAATCTACAAACTTAAAATTCAAGACTAAGCTCCACAGAATAAATGTAATTAAAAAAAATAATTTTTTTCCTTCTCTTCTTCCTACAAACTGAACCACAATGTCTAAACTGATAATATGCAATACTCAGGGAAGAAAAATAATATTGAAGCCTCTTGCTCCCCCCCAAAAAGCATGTTTAATATAACAACATGAACGCATTCAATTAACATGAATAAATTTGCACCAGAACTTTGGATACCTTCCCTTAGAGACAATGGCAAAACTGTCAAGTCATTAAGGAAATGAGGAGAAATCACCAAATGCCTTTATTTAACTCCCAACTTCTCAAAGTCCTTGATTTCCCTTTATAACTACTTTGTCAGCCTCAAACTCCATGCTTTCTAATTTGTGGCCAAAAGGAGGAACACAGTTATTTTTGCCTCCTGAAGCTGATCACGAAATGGAAGCTGACACTGCTAGCACTGGGATTTTGCACACTCTGGTTATAAAAATGCAGATGAAATTTTGGCTGTGCATTACAAGTGCTCTTTAAGAGCCCTATTGGAAATTGTAAACATCCTTGATATCTGGTTTTCCTTCAGGACTATTCAAGCTCTTTTTAAGATAGGAAGTGAAGAACTTAAGAGCATTAATCAAGGAGGCAGATCTAGGTTTGAATCTTGTCTCTGCTTTGACCTAGCTGAGAACTTAGTCAATCAAGTTTCTTGACTTCTAGACTCAGTCCATTCATCTGAAAAATGAGCTTGAGCATTCCCTCTCCAAAGAGCTATGTAGATTGTATATGAACATTAATGCAAAAATATTCAAGTAAATTATTAAAAGCCCCATGAATATAAGGTATTCCTTGAATTTTTGGTTTTAGAAGGTCCCCTGTGTCTGGCTCATCTTACTACATACAAACTCAATGCTAGAAGACAACAGAGGGAACATTTCTATATCTAAGTCCCTTCTTGTCTGATGATAATATTTGCTCCTTTTACCCTTAGGATCCTCCTTTAAGTTGGGTGAAGGAAGGGCCCTTCCTTATCCCTTCATCTCTCATAACCCACAAACACCAGAAATAATGCTCACTCTATAGTCCGCTCCTAAAGACACGGCAACCATAATTTTTCCTGCCCTCAAGTTCATTGTTACACATTATATCCCAAATTTATTAAATATTATCATTAATCATTAGTCATATATCATTAATATATCATATATCATTAATATATTTTCATTACTTTCTTTTGGGAGACCTTTGTTTCACTATTCTGTCTCTTTATACCTCAGGATACATAAAATTCATACTTGTTCTTTCTTTAAAAATCTTTCCTTACATTTATCCATCTATTACTTTTATTTAGATTTTTATTCATTGAACTGACAAATGCAGAGGGCTCCCCAAAGTCTTCCATGATGTTGAAAAGCAAAGCCACTGTCACTAGCTGAATAAAGATTATATGAAAATGTTTATACTGGGTCTTGAGGAAGCATTTTTTTTTATCCAGTGCATCAGCTGGATGACTCAATGAGCACTGACTGATAATCTACAGCTGACCCATGTTTAACTAAAACCTGTGGAAGAGACAATAGAAGGTCTCACCTTCAAGGAGCTTATAACCAAGTTGGAGAGTGAAAGGGAATACATCAACTTGTAATGGCAATTTTGGCACTGTGGACCTTATGTTTTGCTATCTTCCTGCCAGCTTTTTTCTCATAAGAAGCGTCCATTCCTATAAGCATACACGGCTGTGTGTGATAAAAACAGATGGCTCAGGAGCCCCTGGGTGGCTCAGGTGGTTGAGCGTCTGCCTTAGGCTCAGGTCATGACCTCAGGGTCCTGAGATCAAATCCCATGTCGGGCTTCCCGCTCAGCAGGGACTTTGCTGGAGAGTCTCTTCCTCCCTCTCTCCTAGCTCGGGTATGCTCTCTCTCTCTCTCAAATAAATAAATAAATCTTAGAAAAAAAAAAAACAGATGGTTCAGATCCCAGACAATTTCTAGAATAAGGCAAGGATACTGAACAACAGAATTCCAAAAGTCCACTTTAAGACAAAATTGGTCCCTTAAAGAGATGTGAGATGTCATACTAGGAAAAGCAGCTTCTGGCAAATATTCTGGCAAATATCAAGTTACAGAACAGTTATCTCAGTGGGTGGGGAGTAGGAGGGTGGTAAAGGGGTGAGATGAAGGAACTAACTAAACATACTGCTGCAAGCTGGGCATACCCAGAAGCAGCTTCTTAGGTGGCTCCTGCTGCTTTTGAAGCCATGAAAGTTCCCTTTCCTTGGTTCTTTCTTCAGTTTGGGATTCATGAAATTCTTCTGCATAGGATGCTTATTTAGGTTTTTATATCTGCCTACCTATTTTATTACCTTTTATATTGCATGTGAGGCTGGATCAGTTTGCAGCAGAACAAAGCTAATTACAACTTACATAGCCTAAATATAGCATAATGACAGAGTGCCATTCAAGGGTAGCACTAAGCTGAGAAACCTTCTGGCAGGCCAAGACAGAGCTTATTCAGCTTCGTGGTGATTGCTCCAGGGGCTGACTGACTGCAGAGCTCTAAGCTACCCAAAATCTCTGAGCAGGTCACTGGACAGCTTGACTTTGGGAGGAAAGTTAGTTTCGGGTCCACTTTGCTTGTTTTAGGTTGATCCTTATTTTTAGAGAATTAATTGCGAATGCACAGTGAGTTGATATTTGAGATAGAAGGTCAACACTAAATTCAGGAATTAAGAAGCTCTGGACTGAGGTGGAAGAACTGACAGAACCAAGGGATCCAGAAGAGAATAATCCTGGGAATGCCGCTTGAAATCTTCTCCCAAAGGGCATAACTGGTATAATTTCCACCAGAGACTAATGTGTTATTGGGTTGAGTTATTAAAGAAGCCCCCTTTCCAAATCCCTTCCCTTATATGACTGTTCTTCTTCTTCTGTGTGGTTGGTGCCTTTCCTTATAGTTGCTACCTTTAGTCCTAGGGTTATGTGTACTTTGCTTGTTTCTAATACACAGACATATTGCTCACATGTGGGAGTTCCTATGGTACAGATGCATGTGCAGTAGTAGTTGGTGGTCCTGATCCTTTTACAGTCTCTATGTCAGACTCAGAAACAATCTTGCTACCCTCGAGACATGTCTGTCATTGGCGGTTTTATTTCACTAAGGATGTCTGACTTTACTTTGGTTGTCTCACATTCTCCTTGCTGTTCATTCTGCTGTTTGATTCTCCCTGGAATTTTGTAGTCATGCTTTGTATTAATGCTTGTTAATAGCACTTAATGAGAACCTTTCAAAGACTCTGAGTGAACAGAGGAAACAAAAGACATGCCCAGTGCTGTCACCAGAATTCTACCACCCACCCCAGGGACGAAGCCAGTTCTTAGCCTTTGAACCCTAGTCAATGCAAGTGCAGTTTCTTACTAACCACTGTGCCTTCCTTTGTGAAAAGGACTTGAAGAGGCCTGGCCTACCGCACACAGAATGGGAAAAAGGCAAAGAAATGTTTTAAAAGAAAAGCTAGTTATAGACATTATTATTTGATTGGACCAATGAGAATCTTCTACCAAACCATCACATTCTTAGGGGAAACAAAGATGGTTTATATTTAGAAGAAGGAGGACATCTGTGATGATACCTTACCTGATCTGAGCCTCAACACGAATCTGCTTTGAAATTTATGATTTCTTCTCATTGGTGAAATTAACATTTGTTGCTTATAACGATTACATTTTAGGATTCAGTAAATAAATCTTAATGTTCTCTTGTTAAATGCAAGCATAATAAAAAAGGACCAAGGATGTTTCAGTATTACTATTGGGCATTTTCTACTCGTTTTTATGCTGTGGAGTTGTTTTTTGCTGGAATTATGAATAATATTATATTTTCTACATCGTCCTAGAGAATTTTATTCATTTAAAGATGCTATCATATTCACTAAGTTTTCTTTCATGAGCAATCTATTCTAAACCGTGTGATGGCTTAACCAGGAGTTTAACTGCTCCTTTTTCTATTCCCCTCCTCCACCTATTCTATGCCCTTGGGTCTTACTACTGATTCCCTGCATATTGGCACTTCCATAGGAGACACAGGGCAGAAGAAATAAAAAGACATGGAGCCCCTACCAGTCAAATTGCCTCCTTTGAAGAAGTTCTAGGAGGGAACATGGGATGAAAATGTTGGCTTGAAAGAGGTTTGGGCATATGGTGATTCTGCGCACAGCTCCTCTATTTACCATTCACGGTTATAACCTAAATTTCATCTTTTTCTGGGAGTTAAGTCTCCTGTCTTTGCTTTGTGGGGTCTATTTATTTTGACAACTTTGCAACAAAATCATTGCTCTATCAACTTCCCAGCTACTGAGGAAAAAGCCAAAGAAAAACTTATAAACTTTGGTACCAATGCAGCCTTGTCAATGTGGGAAGTGTGAAATACAACTTTTTTTGACAGCTATAAAATTGTCCCATAATGAAAATAGGGGGACCTATAATTTAGTTTTATATTTTTCACATTAACAATAGCACGAGTGACTAAAAATACAGTTGAAGTCATCCAAATAGCACTTCTCAATATTATGTCTGGGTTAAAAAAAATTCAGGTTTGTATTTGGCTACATGAATGTAAACAACCATATAATAACTTCTTTTCATGCCCCATCCCATATTTATAACACAAGCACAGACAGAGTTTATGAAATCAGGCCTCCCTAGAAAACCACTGGAATAATGCAGGACACATAATGCAACAAAATAACAAAAATGAATGATCTCTGAGAGCGTGTTTGCCTTTCTCATAAACAATATTGTTAGGTGTACGACAAGGTTTTTATTTTTCTATAACTGATCTGTCAGCTGTTTGAACTTTTACTGCAGTATAAGAGATAAAGAACGGTGCTTAAATCGTAAGTGAATAGCTCAATGGATTTTCACAAACTGAACACTTTCCTGTAGCTAACTCCCATATCAAAAGAAATGGAACATAGAATTCAATTAAAAAAATTCAAACAAACAAACAAAGAAATGAAACACAAATACCCAGCTGTGTTGGGCTCCCTTCAATTTACCCCCATTCCACAGCACCAAATGTAACCCTCTCTCACATTGATTAGTTTGGTTCTCCTTTGAACTTTTTTATGAATTGAATCAAGAGTAGCCAATTTGAACAATCAGCTCACATGTTTCAGTGATAGTCTTACCTCCTACACAGAAAATTCTGTGATGGAAGCTGAATATGTTACATAATTTAACTGTCTCCATGATATGAGCATCTCTTGGTCTTCCTATAGGCCAAGATCATAATGCAATCACTGAAGAATAATAAGACTCCTAAACTTGTGAGCTCACCTGTTAGGATAATTAAGCAGAAGATGAGTGGTGTTTTTGTTTGTTTGTTTTTGGTTTTTGTGGGTTTTGTGTGTGTGTGTGTGTGTGTGTGTGTGTGTGAGAGAGAAAGTATGGAACTCTAAGAAAGCAGAAAAAACAAACTGGCAGCAATTGTGGAAGTTGTAAAGCCTCAGTTATCTGGAACTTTTAATTAACCAGAAGGGAGCAGTCTCATAAGGAAGACTTGCACAATAGAGAAAATCAGATTAAAGCTAAGAATAAATAAATCTACACATACTTCTAGGCCAACGGTTCCCAATGAGAGGTGATTTGGGCCCCAGGGGACATTTTGCGTTGTCCGGAGACATTTTTAGTTTTCACGATGGTGTAAGGTGGAGGTGGGAGGGGAGGGGACAAAGGGAGAGGTGGAGGAAGGAAGATGATTTGGAGTGAGAGGTAGGTGGCATCTAATGCACAGAAGTCTAGGGTGCTGCTAAACATTCCACAATGCACAGGATAGTCCCCCACAACAAAAAATGATCCAGCCTCAAAAGTCAGTAGCACTGAGGTTGAGAACTTGCTCCAGATGATGGCTTAGAATTAAAGTCTTCCCATTTTTCTGAATTGTCTCCCATGTAGAAAGAAGAGGAAATTCATAGTGAGACAGCTCTGAGTGTGGACTCACTGAGCATTGTGCTGTAAGATCATAACCTCATCGGGCCTCCTGTGTTCATGTGGGAAATACGATGAGACCCACTCATTTATTTTTTGTTTAGAATAAATATATGAAGCAACAGGCATAGTGCAAGTACCTGTCACTATCCTATATGCTGAATACTTTTCTTATCAGTCAGGATTATCAGAGTCTTCTTTCTTTTTTGTTCTAAAGACTTTATTTACCCATTCATGAGAGACAGGGAGAGAGGCAGAGGGAGAAGCAGGCGCCCCAAGAAGCAGGGAGCCCGATGCAGGACTCGATCCTAGGACCCCAGGATTATGACCTGAGCCAAAGGCAGGCACTTAACCAACTGAAAACCACCCAGGCACCCCAGAGCCTTATTTCTTAAAGACTCATGGCTACTGGATAATATATTTTCTGACTTATTTTAACAGTTTGACACAAAAAGTTATAAAACAGTTTCCCAAATAAGTTTGGGAAAAATGAAAAAATTCATATATCAGAATAATTTTTATGCTGAGTCATCTAGTTACTTGTGTGTAGAAAAATGTATTAGATCCCTACTTCATAAGCTAAGTAATTCAGAAGCATTGACCAAATCCTCTCTAACCAGAACTTCCGAAACTTTAAAATGCATTGGAATCATCTGTGGATTTTGTTAAAGGGCAGATTCTGATTCAGCAGATCTGGTACACCACCTGAGATTTTACATTTACAACAATCTTCCAGGAGATACTGCCGCTGGTCCTGGATTACACTCTGAATGCAAATCTCTTGAGAACAAGAACTATTAAAGCACAGATAAATAAATAGAAGATGCTCTTTGATATACACACCGAATCTGTTAACACTAGACACTCACCTCATGTACGGTTGAATTTATACAAATGTTGGTCTCCCTCTGGGCTGTGAAGTTCAACTTTCTAGACTTAAACATAACAATTAAGAAAACAGGTTCAGAATCTTTTAGTGGGGGCTGGAGAAATTGAAAAGAAGAAGGGCAAACATTAAATTCAGGATTCCTTATATACAGGCTGACCATAAGCCCAGGGCACTGTACTCCCTTGTCTCAAACTTGGCCAAGATCGCAATGCGGTCTTTGTTAAGTGGCTGAACATCAGTACTTAAAGCTCCAGACAAGAGGAAGCCCAGAGCTCTATAATGAAAACACTCTGCGGCTGCTCAGGCCCCTAAGCTCTGCAAGAAATGGATTACTGTCAGGGGATGTGTCAAAGGGTTTATGTTTAGGGCAATAGAATTACTGTACTTAAAAAAGTCCCAAAGGGCTAAAGGTTGACTTCTTAAAATGACTGGGAAGATGGTGACGCTTCATAAGAAAGAAAGGAGGGGAGAAGAAAGGCCAGAGGCCTCTGTCAACCCACTGCACTGTCACCTGCTGAGGTTGCAAATATGGGATCCCTGGATACCTGCAAATTCTCCAATCACATGTGCTCACACACACATCTCAAGAACAGAATCCATAAATCTCCTTAGGGTATCAGAGTGGGTCTGCTCCTTGTTTCTCACTGTTCTTCCTTTACAATTCCTTTGGTTCTAACTGTTAACAAATAGTCAATGCCATCTCAACTCCTACAGCTCCCCCCCTCTCCTGGGACATATGTAACTACAAGACTTCCATTCTCACTGCAAGTATCAGTCTCCAGGACTCTGCCTTGTGGCTCAGAAATTCTCCAAATAGTATGTCAGGCCACTTAGAGACACCACTAGCCATGTCACTCTGGAGTCGTGGACCTTATAATATCACTAGCTGAGTAAGGCTAGATTGAAGGGGAAGGACAAAACTGACATTAACCGGCAAAATTCATGACAGTGACAGGATATAGACATTGATGTGATCCTTCATCTTCCATCATTAAGCTCCAATTCCCGTGTCTCATGAAAACAGGCATATTTTTTTTATTATTTGAAAGGGAATTGTTCAAGTTCTTTCCATGTAAAAAGGATGGGAACTTTTATTGAGAACTTGAGTTTAAAATGATAATTAACTATAAAACTATTTAATATTTATCATTTATTCCCACAAATACAAATAGTGGTTGCCTTAAAATACTTAGACCTGAGAAAAATCATGTATTCACACTGTGAATAAAAATAGTATAGGCTCAAGAAAAATCTGTCATAATATGAAATATAACACACATGGAATGCATTTCCCATTGAAGACAATATTTCTTTCTTACACAAATGTTTCACTTGCCATTGAAGTAAACGGAAGTTCATGAAGGTTGGCCAAACAAAGGGGTCCATTTTTTAACACTGTACAGAACAAAGTGTATTCTAACTGCCAATTACCCTTAACTGCAAAGCCTACAACATCTCAGGGACTCAGCCAAAGGTCACAAGTGGTATAGGTACTCCCATGAGCAACAAAAAGCATGAAGTGACAGTGACATTTCAAATATACTTTTACTAGAATATAAAAACAAAGAGCACATGCTTAGAAGGGTACTAATGCTGTGTGAGAGAGAGAGAGAGCAAGAGACAGAGTGATTATAAATTGTTTTTAGGACCTTTTTTCTTATATTTAACCACAAACGAGTAATACCCTGACCATGAATCAAAATGTATCCAGAAGGTCTGGTTGTGTCTACACTGGGCAAATAGAAATAGGTTAATTCCAAGTTCAGTTCAACTCAACTCAGTAATCTGGATTGGTTTTATAAGGTTACATAATTCCCAGCAGCATTTCAGAAACTGAAAAATTCAATCAAGCTGTTGTTATTTTGATTAAGGTGGAAGACAATCACCTTTATTATTTTAAAACTGACTTTTAATGACATTTGTTTCAGTCATATAGACTTATCATTGAAGAAAATTTTTAAATATTGGCAATGAGTCACTTCCCTAGGTCTCAGAAATATCACTGCTCTAGTTAATAGTATATTCCAAAAAGCTATTTAATTAAAACCATCATATGTCATATATGACACTGCAATTGTCCTGTTCAGAAGCAGATTTACTCTATAGGTATCCCTGCAGCCCTTAAACAAGGCTGTTATCTCCTGATCTCATTCCTTTAAAAAAATTTTTTACTAAAAAATAAAATAACCTACAGAAAAAGTTCCAAAAAGAATACAACAAAATACCATATACTTTTCACCTAGAGTTGCAAACTCTTACTATTTTATCAACTTGTTTTACTCTCTCTCTATATAAATAGATATGGGTATGTATATAGATATCAGTATCAATGTGGATACCAACTTACCATATACCCAATCTTAGATTCTATGGGATGAACCAATTGACAGTAAATTGAATTCGCCATGACTCTTTGCTTTTAAATACTTCATATATTTCATATGCCTCAAATACATGCCTTCATATGTTTATATGCCTTTAAATACTTCATTACGTTTTACATAAAAAAGCATGTATTTTCTATAGGCTTATAATTTTCTATAAGAATGAGGGCTTTCCCCCCCCCAATTTTCCATTTGATACAATGATCAAATTTAGGAAACTTAGCATTGATACAATATTATTACCTTATATATTCCAAATTCAGTTTTGACAATTGTTCCAATACTGTCTCTTTTCACCCAAATGATTCAGAATCCAGCATAGGATCGTACATTTTATGTAGCTGATATGTCTCCTTATTCTCCTTCAATCTGCAGCAGTCCCTACTTTTCTCCTTCTTTCATCAAACTGATATTACTGAAGAGTACATGCTAGTTGTTTTGCAGAATGACTCTCAGGTTAGGCTTGTATGCTAGCTTCCTTGTGATTATATTTAGTATTATTTTCAAAGCTATGTATATAACACTGTTTCCCATAATACCATGTTTCCCAAGAATAATATTAGCATTTTGAGAGAATAATTGATATCTCAAACATACACACATACTCTCTCACCCTCAATCCCAGTAGTATCCCCCATTTTGTGAAATAATAAACACCCCTACACATTCTCAAATGCTACTGGAGGTGGGCAGGCTCCACCTCCTGCAAAGAACAAGTGGGTGAATAGGTATAGACAATCTGATTTTGTAATTATTTCTCACTATTTACACTATAAAAACTAATTCCACAAATATTTGCTTCTTAAAACTACTTTCCATGACCTTTCCTTTCCATTCTAGTTTCCATTCAATGAAAATAAACATTTTCTTATTTTAACATATCTCACAACTCAGCCTATTTTCCTTGTGACTCATCGGTCCAAATACTTTCATAGAATTAACATTTCAATTATGCTTTTTGACAGGATATTTAATCCAGAACTCTTCCACATTAATCTGTGGCTGTATTTTAAGTCTGGATTTTGTCATCTGCTATGGAAGTAAAGCACTGGATAAAATTCCATTGACATCAAAACAGGGAAAGAAGTAAAGAAAAGCAAGGGTGTCAGAGGTGCATCGGAGCGGTTTTGATTTTGAGCTCCATTCAAACAAGTATAATACTTGTGGAAAAATAATCTGACAAACTTCATAGAAATTTGTAGGAGTCCAGAAGTTGGTCCAACACCCTTTTCTGGCTTGCTGCCACTGGTAATGGAGTTTTTTTTTTTTCTCCCTCTCTCCACTTAGTTCCTGCTCTCATCTCTCCAGTCACCTCGAGTCATGCCAACACAATCTCAAGACTGCTGTCTTGTGATCATCCAAAGTCCCATGCATCCACAGAAAATAATTTTTTAAGCTTTTATTTATTTATTTGAGAGACAGAAAGAAAGAGTGCACATGAGTTGGAGGAGGGGCAGAGGGAGAGGAAGAAGCAGACTCCCTGCTGAGTGGGGAGCCTGTCCCGCAGGGCCCAATCCCAGGACCTGAGATTATGACCTGAGCTGAAGGCAGAGGCTTAATGACTGAGCCACCCAGGCACCCCAAAGAAAATCTCCGAGCCAGGTATAAAACCCTTTCCTGCAAGGAAAGTCTATCTTATTTTGAGACTTCTATTTTAGCAAGTCCTCATACATTACCTGAAATATATAGATGAGCAGTCTTTTGAAATTGTGGCCGTCTTCATTTTCACAAAGGGAGAGTCTGGGCATGTTACAGTACTAAGGAGTACCAAATATATTATTGATTCATTTGTTAGGCATGCACGTACTTATACAATGGGCCACGTGCATAGTAGATGGCTATAGCCATGGATACAGCAAAGTTTCTCCTTTCAAGCAGCATTTTAGTAAAATAAACATTTAATTTCTGAGATTGTGCTACTCGTGTTGATTATACCAACCTTCAGAAAAGCCAACCAGTCACCAGAGTAATTAACCATAAACAGCAATCAGAAATCAACATGAATTAATTTGAAAGTGATTTTTAATGTATCTCTTAAATAAAAAACAAAAGGACTTCGGCAAGGCTAAAAACATAATGCCAAAAACTAAGTTAAAATTCCATTTTCAACATAGCTTGCCAAAAATCAACAAGCATTTTATTTTTTATTTGTTATAAGATTTTATTATTTATTTATTTTAGCGTGAGGGAGAGAGACAGTGTGAGCAGTGGGACAGAGAAGGAGAATGAGGGAGAGAGAGAATCCCAAACAGACTCTGCACTGAACCTGGAGCCTGATACAGGGCTCAATTTCAGGATCCTGAGATCATGACCTGAGCCGAAATCGAGTTGGATGCTTAATCAACGGAGCCACCCAGGGGTTCCTAGCAAGCATTTTAATGATGAAAATAAAAATGATAGACTACAGGTATTGTTTTATATGTGATAGGTTATCTTACAAATGTTTCAAACCTCATAAAGCTGTAGCAGGTATAATTATTATCCATGTATTAAGAATGGGGACGAAGGTTTAGGGAACTTGGGCAGACCTGCCTAAATTCAGTCAGCAAAGAACTGAGCCTGGATTCAATCCCAGTGGACCTCTAGAGCTCATTGTTTTGAGCCTCAGAGACTATTATCTATCTTCTTTTAACCTAAAGCTACCCCACACCACTCGTGGATATGACATGGACATTTGTCATCCAGTATGGAAAAACACTAATAGTAATAATAATAACAATTACAATTAACAGTTGTAGAAGTAGTACAATTAGCAAATATTTTTAAATTGATGGTATATATTCATTAATTTATCCATTCATTCATTTATTAGGTAACAGTACTTTACTAAAGTATAACTTACATATAGCAAATGCACAAATCTATGAGTACTAAAGCTTTAGAATTAGGGACAAATGTATATGTCCATATAAACGTCACTCATTTCTAGGAACCCCACAAAGTTTCCTTGTACCTCATGCCAGTCAATCCCCACAGCATCCTCAAGGCTCAAGCAAACATCACTCTTGTCTCCTGTCACCGCAGATTAATTTGTCCTGCTTTTCCACTTCACATAGGTGGAACCCTTCAGTCCGGCAACTTTAGTGACTGGCTTGTCTTTCAACATTAATTTTTTAAGACTTATTTATCCACTTCGTTGCTTCTATCACTAGTTTGTTCTCTTTACTGCTCTGTTATATATTAGGAGCATATCACATATTAGGAGCACATCACAGTTTGTCTTTCCATTCTGTCCATGGTATTTGTTGATGGATATTTGTTTACTACTTGGCTATTGTAACTAAGGCTACTATGAACATTTTTGTATAAGTTATTTTGTAGGTGCGTGAACTCTTTGGTGTATATGCAAGAATGGAGTTCCAGAGGGTAGGTATAGCTACTATAAGTTTTCCAAAGGGACTGTACCTTTTTATACTCTGGCTGGCAATATATGAGTGTTCCAGATACTCCATATTCTGAACCACATTAGCCATTCTGATGGGTGTTCCATTCTCACTGGGTGATAATTCATATGTTTGCTAAGACATGCACTGGAGTCTCCTAGACTATGAAGCTGAAGCATGCCTTCCTTGCCTCATTTGATTAACACTGGGTCTCATTCCACACTCAAGGTGCCCCGGGAGGCAAATATTATTGAATCATTTTGAAGATGAGAAAAGTATAAGCTATAATGCTGCTTTTAATGGACAACATTTTCATCAATCACTGCCTATGCAGAAGTGGTTGTTAATTATGGTGAGGAAGATTTATTTTTATTTGTAAAAATAAAAAAAAATATGTCTCAATGCATGAAACAAAATTAACAATTACATAGTCTCTTTCCTTTTGATTTTTTTTTCTTTTGTCTCTCCCACTAGAAATGCTGTCACATCCTTTCTGTCTCCACACCTCCTGCCTATCTGATCACTGTCTTTGTCTGTCTCAAATCCAAAAAATTTAATTCCTTTTGAAATGTCAGAAAATATTTTATTAAATACATATGTATCCAGTAATTTTGAACCTACTTATAAAAGGCTACAATTTATTAATATATTCAACAAAACCTATTTACATTCATGTGTCAATTTTATTTCCAGATATTATTCGTCATATCACTAGTCTTGGTCTATCTGTAACTTTAACTTCTAAGTAAAGACGAGCCAGAACTAAATACCTCTCTGTAGCATAATGCCAGAGGGAGAGGAGGATCTATTTGGAGGAAGACCGCTAGTTGTCACTTCTCAACCTAAGTGTCTATTATTAAACTTTTCTCAAGACTTGGGTAGCAAAGGCTTTTAAAACGTAATTTTTTATCACTCCCTCAAGAGAATATTATCCTGAAAAATACAGAATTCATAATTATTATGTGGTTTCAACTGCATTTTAAAGATACTACCTTTATTTTTAAAAGAGTTAATATTTTTCTATATTTAACACTTGTACTGTTGTGAGATCATTATAAAAATTTTCATATTTCATCTCTGTCATACTGTAGCCTTCACTACATAGGTGCACACCCAAACACACACACACACACAGAGGAATGCACAGATGCATTACTATCACACTAGGTTAAAAATCTGAACTTCCGGAAATTCTAGATTAAGTGTCAACAAGATACTGTGTTTTCCTAGAATGTGTTAGGGAAGCTCACAAATTGAGTGTTGAGATTCACTTTAAGGGAAGTCCCCAAGGAAGTCTGTCGATGAGAAATTAGGAAGGAAAAAGGGCAATCAGGTTAAGTACCTAAGTAATATGGAAATTCCTCAATTCTCTAGATTTTTCCCCCCTAAGGTTACCAAATGACAGGGAATCTAATTAAAATGTAGAATTCACAGCAATCACTGGGGTGCCTGGGTGGTTTAGTCTGTTGAGCCTCCGACTCTTGATTTTGGCTTAGGTCATGATCTCGGGGTCCTGGTATCCAGCCCTGCATCAGGCTCCACATTCAGCAGGGAGTCAGCTTGAGGATTCTCTCCTTCTCCCTCTGCCCCTCACTTGTGTGTGTGCTCTCTCTCTCTCTCCCCCTCTAAAATAAAAATAAATAAATCTTTAAAAAATTAAAATGTAGAATTCACAGCAATCACTATTTTCCATCTGATTTTTGCATACCTTGGAATGAAAATAAGTTAAAATATTTTTATTAAAATAATGACTGAATAGAGGTGCTGGGTGGCTCAGTCAGTTGGGTATCTGCCTTTGGCTCAGGTCATGATCCCAGGACCCTGGGATTGAGCCCCACGTCGGACTCCCTATTCAACTGGGAGCCTGCTTCTCCCTCTCGCAGGCCCTGCTCATGCTCTCTCTTACTATCTCTCTCTCTCTCAAATAAATAAATAAGGTCTTAAAAAAAATAACGACTGAATAATATGAAGACTTAGGCTTGGCCACCTGCTCACACAGTAAAATTTCAATCTGGTATATTGTCTCTTTGTTCATAGCACTGTGGCTTTTAATCAAAGATAGTAATGTGAAACTAAAGGCATATATGGAAAAAGAGATAAATCATTTTCTGAAGGGTTCATGATTTGCCTTGTTATATCAAGAATTCAACTCTGAATATTGATATTACAGAGATGGACTCTGGTCATTAAATTCTTATAAAAGAAAGAAGGAACCACTGCCTTTCTTAAAAGAAAAATACAGGAATGAGGAATGCTACTTGTGAATGAAGAAATGGCCTTGTGTTGACTGTTACTGTCTGAATTTGACCAGAGAACTACATGCCCCATTTAAGGCTTTGGAATTCAAGATATATCACTAAAGGAACAAGCAGCTTGTTGGACATGGGATGGTAAAAAATATATGAAATAAGATCTAACTTCTATTTGAGGCTATCAGAGTTATCAGGAATGCACAAATGAAAATATACTGAATATTAGCCAAGGCATAGTGAGGGTTAAAAGTAATTTCAAAAGCTTGAAATTGTTGGAACTCACAAAATCATACTGTCATAGTATGTCTATCATTGGAAGGTCTATTCAGAGATGAGAGACAAATACTTGAAAACTGACACAGTTCACACCCTTGGCTACTCAGCTATCACTTGTATTCTTCCACACATGTTCAAACCCTCCTGCAACAAGACACAGCTATCCTTTTCACAACAAAGAAGTTCCCACTCTTTCTCCAAGTAGGAAGACATATAGTCCCAACAGTCATTGTGTCCATCATGGGCTATATTAATGACTCTTCATATTCAGTCACTATCTTACAAAATATTCTGTTCTCTAAATTTATAATTGTTACCTACAAAAGTTCCACTAATTTATTACCTCCAATAAATCTGTTAACCTCTAATTACTCATATATGAACTTTTTTGATGGGAAGAGGAGGAAATTAACATATACAAATAAACATATACATATAACAAGCATAAAGAACGTTTTCAAAGCTACCACAGTCCTCATTTCTGTAACTGGTCGCAAGGTCATAGTTGATATTCATGGCATCTTTCATCTACCATCCCATACTTCCATACTTCCTTTACCCTCAGTCAGAACCTCAGCTGTTCTGGATTCTTTACTTTATAGGTGACCCAAATCTTCAATCCCAAGTCCTCAGTCATCTTGCCAATTTTCACTTGATGTAGTTTCCCATTAACTTTTATTACTGTATGTGGAAATGCTAAGTGACACCCTAGAGAAGCCTGTGAATTTCAGACACAGTTCTCCCTGTCTTTATTATATAGCAGCAACCAAGTTTACTCTTTACCCTTAGGAATCAAAATCAGTCACTCTAGCCAAGTTTTTTTTTTTAAAGACTTTATTTATTCATTTGACAGAGAGAGACAGCCAGTGAGAGAGGGAACACAGGCAGGGGGAGTGGAAGAGGAAGAAGCAGGCTCCCAGCGGAGGAGCTTGATGTGGGGCTCGATCCCAGAACACCAGGATCGTTCCCTGAGCTAAAGGCAGATGCTTAAGGACTGAGCCACCCAGGCGCCCCTAGCCAGTAGGTTTGTTCCTTTTAAGCACACCATTCCCACTTTTCTTTCCTGGTTTTGTGCATAGGGAGCCCAAAATGAGCAAGAGGAATTCTCATTTTCCAATCTGGTGGAGCCATTGTTGTGGAGCCATCATATCCACTGACGGATGCATTACCCCCTTGTGGTAATTCAGCAGAGCTCAAAGGTACCAGAGTGAGAAGTAAAAATTCTGCAAGGGGTTATAATAGTGAGAGTAGCCACTTTCACTTCCACCCCTTGATTCTGGCTGTGGGAAAAACCACACAATGCAATGGTCTCTGGTTCAAAGCATAGGCTACACATTGTAAAACAGAACTTTGTCTTTTCAGAGTGTTATTTCCCAACTAATGCTGTCAGTCTTTAGTAAACCATTCCATCTTTCAAACAGGCCAACTACTTCTGGGCGATGAGATATATGATAAGTCCTGTTGATTTCCAGGCATGAGCCCATCTTTGCCCTATCTTGGTTGTTAAATACATTTCTTGATCTAATAAAATGCTATGCAGAATGCTAGGATGGTGGGTCAGGCATTCTTTGAATCCACAGATGGTGGTATTAGAAAAAATACTACTGGCAGAGAAGACAAATCCATATCCAAAATATTTGTCTATGTCAGTGAGGACAAATCCTTGCTGCTTCCATAATGGAAGAGGGCCAATGCAATTAACCTGCCACTAGGTGGCAGGGTGGTACCCACGAATGGTGCCATATTGGGAACTCGGTGTTGATCTCTAATGTTGGCAGATTAGCCTACGGGTTAATGATAGCCAGGTCAGCCTTGGTAAGAGGAAGCTCATGTTGGGGCTGTGCATTGCCTACATTCCTACCATCATGGCCACTCTGTTCATGGGTCCATTAAGCAAGGACTGGTTTGGCTGAGGAAAGAGGCTGACTGACATCCACAATGGCATTATTTTTGTCTAAAGTATCTCCTCTATGATGGACATCTTTTTAGCATTTATATGAGACAGAAGTATCCTCATAGTCTGTGTCCATTCTCAAAGATCCATTCACATACTTATTCCTGATATTTGTCACCGATACGATTTTATTTCTTCAAAATCTCTAACTATTTAGCCAAACCATTACCAAGTGCGCCATAAATCAGTATAGCTCTTTGCTTCAGCCAGCTCTTACTCCAGATGTAGTGGACAACCAACATATTCCATGAGATAGATTCTTGCCTCCTAAGATGATTTTTATTCACCACAGACCTTCAGTGTTATATTCCTTCCTTTTTGGTTTAACAACTTCAGAAACCATTCCCACACACACTCCCCAGGTTTCTGTTAATACATGACAGCAAGGTCCTGCTATTTTATCCTCAGTTACAGTGTCTGTCACCCTGAAGCATGCTGAGATTTGACCCTAGTTATGGGTTGTCTTTTTCTTTATTCAGTGTTCTTTTCATTGTAAGCTTCTGACAACTTTCCAGAGGTTGGACAAAATTGATTTTTGCTCAGTGTTTTGGTGTTTTTCCATCATTTTCATTGATGTCCCTTCACCAGCGAACTATCTTTACTCTTTGTGATGCTCATTATCCTCCATCATTATCATTTTGCCCCTTTAAGCCAACACATGTGTACTTTTCATCAATAATGATTTACCTCTTTGACTTTCACTTTTCCTATCTATATTGTACAGCCACTTCTCCTTCAGTTTTGAGGATTAGAGGTTATATTTGTATGACGCTTAACACTATGTCTAGCATGAAGAAAAAGTTCAACAGCTCTCTGTTGTATGCTAATATCAGATCTCCTTCATAATCTGTATAGTTACTTTTTTTCCTGAGTTATTCAACACGTAGTTACTTGACCACTTTCAAGGTGCCAGTCACCCTGCTAGGAATGGGAGATACAACCCTTACTCCAAAGTGGTCTGTAGTCTAATGACAAAAAGTCAAGTAGACATTCAAGTACCATATTCAGAAGAGGAAGAGTAGAGCATTAGGCGAGAGCCCCTCAGGTAGACCTAGTATAGTTTTGAGACCTAGAGAGTCCTTTGCAGAGAAAATAGCATTTGAAGTTACTGTTTATAGAAATCACCTGGGCCATGTTTTCTAAAATGGCCATGAAGGACAATAGATGTTAGCCACATTAAGGAAAAGAAAAAGAACACTCCAGGAATAGCAAATGTCTGAGCAAAGGCCCCCAAACCTGCCAGAGGGTGTGACATATTTCGGAAATTTCAAGAGGCTTTTTAGTTCTACTAAAGAAATTAAGAATGCAGATAGGGGAGACTACTGAGGACACAATCATATTTAAATATCTGTTAGACATTTAGAAAAAACCAACCATTAATTAATCCACAGAGAAAATAATATCTAGTGCCAAATATTAGAAATTATAGAGGCCACATTCTACTTATTATGCTATAAAACTGGAAATTGTCATTAAAAGAACAAATATATCCACTACCCAATTCTTCCATGTATAATTTTAGGTATAAGGAGAAAATTAAAAATGGAAATTAGGAATCATTTAGAAATAATTTTCAGTGAGTACAATACATACTAAAACCTAAAAGGTATCATCACAGTAACACTCAGGAACATTTAGAATCTTAATACATTCATTAGAAAAAATACTAATAGACAAAGTAAGAATCCACTCTGGAATCTAAGACAAGCAAGATAAAATAAATTTAAAGAAGGGCACCTGGGTGGTTCAGTCGGTTAGGCATTCCACTCTTGATTTTGGCTCAGGACATGATCTCAGGGTTGTGAGACAGAGCCCCAAGACAGGCTCTGCACTGGATGTGGAGCCTGCTTAATATTCTCTCTCTTCCTTTCCTTCTGTCCTTCTCCCCACCCCTCAAAAATAATAATAAAATAAAGAAGGAAATAAATTTAAAGAAATGAAAGAAAAAAATCAAATTTCAAAGGAGCATTATAAAATAGAAAGCTTGATGTGGACTTTATAAATGGGGAAGAGAATTAAGATTTGATTAGAATAGGATACAGTATATGATTTTACGTTAATAAATCTAAAAATGGATTATTTTTGCCAAAATATGAACAACCAGAAAAAGGTCTAGTAGAGTTCAGGATGGAAATCAATTCTACAGCCAGGTGTCAAGACTGTCCCCCAATCTCCTCATTTACGTCCTTGGTCAAACTCATCCCTCTGATAGGATAAGATTCCAAGTCCTCCTCTGGCATGCATAAATGGCTTCCTGGTAAGTCTCCCCTTCAGGAGAGATGGCTCCCCATCTCAGGCTTCAAATGTGAAAAGCACCAGTTGAGTGCTAGGTGCTGACAATTATTCTACACTATTTTGTTCCAGTTTACTCCATGCTTTCGCATTTATTAGCTCATTGATTTCTGTCAAACAAACAGATAAGTTTTATTGTGGAATGGGAATTTAACTATGTGCAGAATTCTGCTTCATTGAACTGTTTAACCTACTTGTCTAAACCACTTTAATATCCTCAGATAAATAACATGTTCACTACTGAACTGACCTGAACAAACCTTCTCCCAGATAATAAGCTTTAACTGTCTTTCGGCCTCAACCTGAAGCTATCTTCCCTCTCTGTTCACACCCCTTCACTTGTTACACTGAGGCGATAAGCAGTTAGGGGAATAGAGCCGACAACAGGAAATGTGATCCTACTTATTTGAAATCATAAATCTCAAAAGGCTCATGCAGATTTTCCCTTTAAGACACCTGGGAAGTTCTCTGGGTTGTTCTCTGGGTTGTTTCACAGTAGGTTAACGTGTTTTTACACTCCGTACTGCTGAGATGAAGATGCTTTCCTCACAGGAGCGTCTGTCCTGAGACATAACCTCAGCACACAGGGCTGTGACTCCAATCCTCACTCCCCTTCCCTCGCTCCCACCTCATATGCCACTGCTCCCCACAACCACCACTGCGGGAGTTTTCACTCTGTCATATTCCACACTGTGAAAATGCTTTGCCTCATGCTTTGCCTAATGCTTTGCAATAGTATTTTCATGAATTTAAAAAGAGAAAGAAAGGAAGACGGGGGTAGGGAGAAGAAAGGAAAGAGGGAAGGAAGGAAAGAAGGAAGGAAGAAAAGAAGACTGAGGGAGGGGAGGAAAGAAGAGATTCAGATGAGCTTCCATTTGTTCCCTTGACGGAAAGTATTTAATCATTTTCCCCAAGATATGAATGGTAGCAGGATGTTTATACCAGAGATAAGACTGGACTGAAATCCTAGTTCACTCTGGGAGCTAATAAAAGTAAAGATTTGAATTTAAGTATCACTTTCTCCTAGAAGCACATGAACAAGGAAATGGGGGTCAAAAGGGCAGCGACAGTGTTGTAAGCACTTTATCTGAAACATAAACATCACTGGAGTGCATTTTGGACCAAATTACCTCTCTCAGATCTGAGATGTTAGCATTCCTGCCCTACTTAAGCATGCCAATTTTACTGTGGCTTTGAGGAGGGTTGATCAGGGGGGTTTGGTTGGACACTTGAGAAAAGGATCTTACCTCAAGCACTAATATAACTCAAGCAATTAAAAGGCATCCCGCCAAGGAAGATCTCATAAAACCCCAAATCCTTGGAACAGAGTCTTCCCCATAAATATCACTGGCAAATGGATCCTGTATCACTCCATTCCGGAAGATAATGCAGTCACCTTTCTCTTGTAAACAGACACAGTTGGTAGGTCCAGAAACACCGAGCTTGGAAGACTGGATATTCTGCACCATATAAACGTTTCCAGGAATATTTTATGGACCCCCCCCAAAAAAGGAATATCTGTGATTTTAATACAATGTAGTTGGACCTCAGTTTTTCAACACATTTCACTATCCTCAAATCCACCATGAAACACTATGATGAAACTATACCTTTTTGGATGCAGAGAACTTTTCTTTTCAAAACAAAGTGGATATATCATTATTCACAACAGTCAAAAGGTGAAAGCAATCCACATGTCCAAAGACAGATGAATGGATAGACAAAATATAGCATACACATGTACTAGAATATTATTCCGCCTTTTGAGAAGGAAGGAGATTCTGACAGATGCTATAGCATGGATGAAACTTGAAGACATTATTCTCAGTGAAATAAGCCAGTCAGAAAGGACAAATACTGTATGATTCTACTTACACGAGGTGGCCTAGAGTACTCAAATTCATAGAGTAGGAAGTAGAATTGCTTGCCAGGGACTAGGGGTAGACAGGGCTGGGGTGTTGTTGTTTAATTGGGACAGAGTTTGAGTTTGCAAGATGGAAAGAGTTCTGGAGATGGATGGTGGTGATGGCTGCACAGCAATGTGACTGTCCTTAATGCCACTGAACTGCACAATGAAAAATGGTTAAGATGGTAGTTTTTTATATTATGCATATTTTATAATAGTAAAAAATAATTTAAAAATTTAAAAGTGAACTTGACAATGAAATTACATCTTTCTAATTTATTTTGGGATATTTCAATTCCCCCCACTCCAAAAGAGCTGTCCCACTATTAACTTGAGAAATAGCCCATTACAACAGTTACAGCCCCTATACACTTCTTTTTAGAATGTCCTTGACTGAGGAGGCAGTTAGTAGCTATTACAAATTAAAGAGAAGCAATTTAAAATGTTAAAAATTCTGCTTTTTGTGTTATATTGGTAGACACTCTCAGCACATAGAGTCTTGCCTTTGGAACTGACACGCATGTACCCTGAAGGCTCACAGGTTGTTAACCCTACAACCTTACTAATGAATGAGGAGACGAAGATTGCTTTAAAACCCAAACTTTGCAAAGCTGTAAATTGGTTGTGAGTGTTGCTTCCAACAGTATTAGCCAAAAAGTTGCTCAGCCAGTCTGCTTCTTTGCTCATTTGGTCTGTTTCTGACTGAGTCTAGAAATGCTTCCTGCTGGAACTCTTCCCCTTAGATTAGCAGCTTTGGTTAACCAGGCATTTTACTTGCTATAAAATATGGATGTTCTAGGAAAGATTAGAGCAAGCAAATAAATGAGGATTTGACCAAGGGAGGGTAAAAATTCCCAAGAATAAAAACACAATTTAAAACTTAAAATCTGCTGTACTTCATATGAATAAAGATGAGAGAGTTTAAGTTTTTCAAATAGTGTAGCTTCCACTGGCTTTGAATTTTCTTTAAGCATCTTCCCGTTTTTGCCTCACTTTTGTTCCATGCTTTCCAAAGACACTTGTTAGGTAAGAGTCATATTCGTACTGCCTTACGATGACAGGACTGAGAAAGGAATAAGTAAATGCAGCTCTTCTCCACCATGATTTGATGTTGTGTAAAGACCCATTTACATGTTGAGTGCTTGCAAAGATTTGGCAGAAATACAATGTTTAGACGAGAACAAGAATCTAGACCTTTGGTCTCAGATGGACATCAGTTCTGTCCTCCCATTTCCATTAATCTCAAATGTTTTTGTCCTCCACACAACTGCACAGTTATCTCTTCTGTGGTCCCATTCTCTGGCTGAGATGAATAACCCAGTTGCTTGGTGCAGGACTGCCTACTGCTCTTCCTACCAAGAGCAACAGAGATGGGAAACTTGATGATAGGGTAGATAGGAGGCTATCCCACTTAGGATAATAACTTCTGGAATTCATCATCCTAGTTAAAAATAACAACAGCAATGTGTGCTCTGCCTGTCACTCACCATAGAACAGAGAAGCAGCCTGTGACACCACAAAGTGCTGGCTCTCTCAACCCTGGGGAAACCCTGAAGTAGCTTCTAGCTTAATGAATGAGACAAGACAAATACAAAGGAAGAAGACACAAGAATTAAATAAAGATAAAAAAATTTAAATTAATATGTTGCCAAATATGTAAGTAAATGCAAGGGTTTGTGGAGCCACAGAAGGTACAGCATCAAGGAAAACAGTAAGAAGAATAATTCTCCACTCATCACGTTTTGGTCAGACTGCCTTCTTTTTATGTGTCTCTTATTTGATAAAGCTCATTTATCTGCATAGCTCAGTAGTAGACAATGCAAATACATTTGAGAGAATGGATGGTGAATGAGAAATAAGAAAGCAAAGAGAGTTGCTGCAGTAAGTTCACCATACCAGACACATGAGAAACACTGCCATGCTAAATTCATTTATACAATTATTTGGAAATCCAAACATCTTTGATCAGTTTTAAAAAACATTAAGTCTCAATTCCCACACTAAAAATTAACTAGAAACAGCTCAAGGTCCTTAACTGAAATTCAGATAAAACAACTGCTTCCTTAAAATAACTTTGATTTCTAAAAATATTTCTTCACCTTTTTCCTATGACATTTAAGAGCCAAAAACATTTTTATAGCCAACATTATAGGTACCCTTGAGTAGCTGACTCCTGTTCCTAAGTCCACAGTTGTTTTACTTTCTCTTAAATAATTACTTTTCCTTATTCTTACTAGTTTGCTTGAAATCCTTTTTCTAAGGATGTTCTAAGACTAAGCCATTATGTACATTTATCACCAGACAGCTAAGGTAGTTAATGCAAATAGCCAGGAAACCTAAAAGGAAGAAGCTGGCAAGGACCAATGCAATTATTTCATTCCTTCATATAAATGTCAATTCCTTCTCATGAATGACTGGAGCTATATGGACCAGTCCACAAATCTTGCTATTGCCCCAAATTCTACTGATGACAAGTGGGCATAACCAGACAACTCCAAGCCCTCAGACACAAATATTAGCTTTCAAGGCATTAACTGGTTCACCAGGGAACCCAACAGAGAGAGAGGGAGGGGGAGGGGGAGAGGGAAGAGAGAGAGAGAGAGAGAGAGAGAGAGAGAACACGCGCAGATCCCTGGAAGAAAGTATCAGGGTTCATTAAAATTCAATCAATTCACTAAAAATGTAATTCCTAATGATGGTGTGCACAGACATATATAGATAAACACATACACACTATACCACACCATACCCGGGAGGTAGCCCCTTCTATGAAACAAGCGCTTGAGAAAAGATTTTCTTAAATTTTGAGGAAGAATTTAATCTGCCAAAAATCTACTATTTTTCCTAAAGAAAGACAAGTTATCTTCTTCTGTGAATTTGTTCTGATACATACTACCACACAAACCAACCTTGAAGATACGCTAAATGAAGGAGGCCGATCACAAAAGATTACATGTCATGTGATACTCTATTTATGTATAAAATCCAGAATAGGCAAATCCATAGGGATAGAAAGGAGACAAGTATTTTCCAGGGCTTGGGTGAGAGGGAATACACCGCAATTGCTTACAGGGTACTGGGCTTCTTTTTGGAAGTGTTTTAAAATTCATTGTGGTGAGAGTTGTTCAACAAATGTTCTAACTATACCAAAGACCACTGCACTACATGTTTTAAATGGATGAATTTTGTGGTATATGAATTATATCTCAACAAAGTTGTTAAAATAAAGAAAGCCTAAATGGGTTTTTTTTTTTTTTCATTATCACTGAATACCTGAACTTGCCTATGAATTAGGGAACTGAGGGCATTTTAAAAAAAGGAGGTAAGAACCACTTAAACAAACAAGGTGGAATTTAGCAAATGTCCTCATTTCTAACACACTGAGCTTTAAAGTACACTCTGTAACTGTGAGATTCCTCTTTGTTGTTCACTCTTCCTTAGGCACCTCTATTACCTCAGGTACCTTCCAACTCAAGCTATAGAATCAGAATCCCTAAGGACAATTTTTAAAAATTACCTGGAAGTCATATCCGGAGGCATTCTTCTCTCCACGATGTTAAGGTTGTGAATCAGTTGTGTCAGTTCAAGGTTTGCCCGTCCCCTCTCTCTGATCTGGAATTAGAAATAAAAGGATGGCAGTCGCAGCAGGACCCTCTGAAATTACATTATTTATCAGCAGAGTTTTTAAAAATGGAAACGTTTCATGAAAATATAATTTACCTGTCTAATATGAGCAGAAATCAAAGAAGAGAACATTTTAATTTATAACAAAAGCTCCCATTTCCACTGTTTCAGAGCATGAGGATCTGCTTTGCAAAGTTACATAGATTCTGCTTCACAGAAGAGGGAGAGAGGGGAATGGAGGGAAAAGGCCCTTACAAAATGCTATGAGGAGAACCCATGTTATAAAGTTGTCAGCCTCACTGTAATCTAGAGGAATACATGTAACAGAATTTATGAAATCTGAACTTTAAAAATAAAACTACATTTTGTGACCAGGAGACGCCTTACAATAGCGAAACTTACTATATGGTGAAATTCAGTATAAACCCAACCATTCTAGTTGTAGCTAATGAATCACCAAAGAACTTCACATGTTTGAAGAAAACTTCTGAAGCATAGGAGACGTACCCCATAAATGTCAATATCAAGTCAAACTGTCTTTTATTAGATGTGCCAGGAAATATCATGCGGAGAATAACACAGTGGATTCTTGTGTTAATATTGGAGATTTCTCCAACAGATTTTAAAATGGTAGTATCACTTTTTGTTCCAGAAAACTGAAGTTCCTTCCTTGTAATTCTGTTCGTTCTCCTTTTAAGGTGACTGATCATGCAACCATTGAAGAGCCCTCTGTCTCTCCTTTCCTATTGCGTTTCTTTCTCCAAGTCTATCAGCTATGGCATTTTTAAGTTAGTGCTTTCCAAGCCTTAAAGTACCCATGAATCACTGGGGATCTTGTTGAAGTACAGATTATGATTCAGTAGGTTTGGAGTGTGGCCTCAGAATCTGCATTTCTCATGTGTTTGTGGTGTAGTCAACACTTAAAGTCCACAATCCACACTTTGAGTACGAAGAGTTCAAGCCATATATTTTCACTGTTTCTCTACCATTCCTTGAGATTAGTGCATCCAATTAAGACTCTATTGAATACAGAAATAACTTCCTTTCCATTTTCTATTTGTCTCCATCTGCTAGCATAATGATCATTAACACTGTCAATGAAGAGTAAGTTATTTGTCAGTTGGCTCGGCTAGAAGCAGGATAATATTTAACCATTAGTTACAGCAGCCTGGGCAGTTTATAGGTGAATTTGTGGCAACTAGAGGCTCATTTTTACTTATTCCCTCAGTGACATAATTGTGTCAAATGTGCTGACTCTAGTCTCAATGAAGTGGTGTCCTGGGAGGCAGATAAACTGAGTCGAGCAAAAAGATTGAGGTGACAAGAAACAGCTGTATTCCTACTGTTAACGCTTAGAAATTCTGGATAACGTACCCATGCTTCAAAGAAAGAAAAGACCATTTTCCTGTGCTCAGAACGAAGAAGGAAGAGCGACAGGTGATGCTGTGGCAATGCATTTGGGTACTGAGTTAGCCTTTGTGGGTGGGATGAAGGGTTTTTACACAAATCCAGTGACAGAACAAGTGATCTCTGGAAGACAGAGTGAGGCATTGCCAAGATGTCCCTTCAAAAGAAAACACATTGTCCAGCTGCAAGGCATATCATTAGCTGACAGCCTTCAGGTGTTAACTCCATCAAGCTCCCCTCAGCTTTGTAACTAGGGCAGCCCAGCCAGCGACAGAGCCAGCCATGGTTCAAGGGCCTGGCCATGTCTATACAGCATGGAAATCTTCTAATGGGCCATCCTTGCCCTGGGGCCCCCTGTTGGATTAGCAGGGACTTTACTGGATCTGTATTGAAGGCAGATGACTCCTCTCCCAATCGCCTTCCTCCCTGTTTGTTTCACAAGTATTACTTCCCAATTAAGCATTTGCACTCCTCCCTCCATCCCAGCATCTGCTTCCCGAAAGACTCGACTGATACCTGACCAGTGCCTGAGAAATGGAAACTAGAACCAACTCCCTAAAGGGATTGTCCCCTTTTAGTCTAGGTATGGTTACTGTTGACCGAATTACTCAAGCTCCATTAGACCCTTGTTCTGACTGGAGGTGTTAAAAGCATATCAAAACAAAATACATCAGAAACAAAACTGAAATCAACTTTATTTCCCATATGTCTGTGCAGCAAGGGATCTGGAGAATCAAGTTCTACTAACATTGCAGTCACATGAGATTGGGAGGTAAAAAAGAGTCGGACTCACTTTTTAACTACTTTTGTAAGCAAAACCACAGAACTGTGAATTTCC
The DNA here is from genome assembly GCF_024610735.1 of Ursus americanus. NCBI lineage: Eukaryota > Metazoa > Chordata > Mammalia > Carnivora > Ursidae > Ursus > Ursus americanus. The sequence continues at coordinate 31,830,283 of NC_142148.1, read as the reverse complement.
AGCAGTACAGTCTAGAGAAGCACCATCAGAAGTAGCAGGAACACTGTCAGTAGCTTCATGATTCTACCATCATACTGATGGTGATTTTCAGGTTAGGATGACTTTTGATCTGGGGGCCATTTCTAGAATCCACTTCTTCAATTCTTCCAACCTAATTCATTCTATTGAACCACTCCCTGTACCTTAGAATGAAACCTGATTACTACCTTGGAGAAACAATAAGAAAATATATACCCAAAGCAGAACCAAAATATTCCCGTGTGAGAAATGGAAACCCAAAGCCAGCACCATATGCAGGAACATCAACTGAGCATTACAACTCATTCACAGACAGTAAAACTGCCCAAGACCTAGCAAAACCAAAAATTATTCTATAGAGATGCCTCCAGAACCCATGGCATTTAAAAATTCCATAATAAAAGAAAATTGTGCTAAAGGCAATAGCACATTAAAAATTCCAAACCACACCAGGAATCATATTCCCAAGAGGAAAGGCAGGGGATGCAAAAAGCAGAAGAAACAATACTTTCAAGAACTAGAAAAATTAAGACCATCTGACATATTTTTATACAATAACTAAAAAATCCAGGGGCACGTGCTTAGTCGGTTAAGTGTCTGCCTTTAGCTCACGTCATGATCTCAAGGTCCTGGGATCAAACCCACCATCTCCTTGCCCAGTGGGGATTCAGCTTCTCCCTCTCCCTCTGCCCTTTCCCCCTGCCCCGCTCATGCTCTCTCTCAATAAATAAAATCTTAAAAAAAAAAAAATCCAAACAAAAAAATGTGAGAAAAAACCCTAGAATAATAAAGGGGAAAAACAGATGCAAAACCCACCAACAGAAATTCTTTTTTTTAAAGATTTTATTTATTTATGTGACAGAGATAGAGACAGCCAGCAAGAGAGGGAACACAGCAGGGGAGTGGGAGAGGAAGAAGCAGGTTCCCAGCGGAGGAGCCCGATGTGGGACTCGATCCCTGAACGCCGGGATCAAGCCCTGAGCCAAAGGCAGACGCTTAATGACTGCGCTACCCAGGCGCCCCCCACCAACAGAAATTCTAAGGTGAAAAACAGTTAAATGATAATGTTTAAAAAAAAGAAGTGAAATCATGACTCCCATATAAATATGAAAATAAATATATGCTTAAGAGTTGTTTTTTTTTTTTTTTAATTCATGAGAGAAACAGATGTTAAAACTACTTCAAAAAAGGGGCTCCTGGCTGGCTTATTTGGTAGAACATGCAACTCTTAATCTTGGGGTTCTGAGTTAAAGCCCCACATTGTGGGTAAAGTTTATTAAAAAAAAAAAAAAAACTACTCCAAAAAAGAAAAGAACAGATATGTTTATAGATCATAAATATTAGAATAAATGTTTAGAAGGAGGAAACTGAAAGAATTTCCAAAGAAGAGCCCAAATTGTCATTATTCATAAATTAAATATTCATCTAAATAAAAAATTCAGGAGATTCATTAGAAAATAAGTCTAATCAGTTGGAGAGCTCAGCAAACTTACATGTCATTTATAAAATGTAATCATAAATATTCACTGGTAATTGAGAAATACATTTAGAATCTATAGAAATAAACCTAATAATGTTTTACACATAGGAAAAACATAAAATTCAATCAAAATACATAAAAAGACCCTAATAAATAGTGTTTTATTTATTTTTCCACATTAATCTATAAAATCAGTGCATTTCCAAGCAAACTTCCAGAAGATGGTCCCTGCCTCCTGCCCAAAAACATACAACTAATTCTAACCAAGAAGACTTAAGAGGGGAACCTGCTGATGCCTTTTTAAAAATCACCTTCTTAATAAAAGAGATGGATGCAGAAGGCATTCCCGTACCCATTCTTTGCCTTGAATATAGACATTTTTTTAAAGATTTTATTTATTTATTAGACAGAGATAGAGACAGCCAGCAAGAGAGGGAACACAAGCAGGGGGAGTGGGAGAGGAAAAAGCAGCCTCCCAGCAGAGGGGCCTGATGTGGGGCTCGATCCCAGAACGCCAGGATCATGCCCTGAGCCGAAGGCATATGCCTAACTCCTATGCCACACAGGCGCCCCTTGAATATAGATATTTTGCCTGGATGTGTGTCAGCCACCTTGCATCCATGAAGCAATTATTTTAAAAAATGAAAACATAATAGTTCAAGGATGATGGAGAAAAAAAAAAAAAACCAATATGGATTCTTAATATCTTGACCCACTACTAGTCATAGGCTGCTTAGCTCACAAAATTAAATAACTTTTTATTTAGGTCATGATATATAAGCATTTCAGTTATTTATACCCAAATAGATTCCAAGGTGATATATTACATAAGCAGAAAACTCACAGAGCAGAAGGAAAATGCACCTATGAAAATATGCACAAATATCTATTCCACTAATTTTTAAGTGTACGTAAAAAGACAAAACTGATCAGTGGTTGCCAGGGCTGCGGGTGCACATAGGGTCTGGCTCATGAAAACTTTCTAGAGTGGTGGAAATGTTCTACATCTTGATTGTGGTGGTGGCTATGCAACTGAATATGTTTGCCAAAATTCATAAATCTGCACATTCAAAAGGGTAAAATTTTACTATATGTAAATCATACCTTTGAAGTATACATATACATAAAAATAAGACACCACTTGATATTTATCAGATAAACACTTATTAAGAAGACTGACAACTTCAAGAATTACAGAGGATATGGGGATGAACCTTATAATCTACTAGTAGCATAACTCATCCAGAAAACAATTTGAAAATACTGAGGTTAGTTGATATATGATTACCTATGAGTCAAGAATTTCCCTACAAAGGGTACAGTCCAAAAAACCATTCACCTGTTCAAAAGAAAATAAGTATATAAATGTTCATTACAATTTTTAATAGTAAATTTTGAAAACAACAAAAACATTCAGCAATGTGGAAAAAGACAAGTAAATTACTGTGCATCTAATGGAACATTATACCTCAGTTAAAATAAATAGACTAAATCCACCTGCAACAAGTTGGCTTTTGAAATATATTATTGTTGAGTTAAAAAACTTAAGTGTGAGATGGTTATATACTATACCATACCATTTGTGTACATTTAAAACCCCCAAAAGTACTTCATAGATTTTTTTTAAATCCCCAAAAATATCACACAGATTTAAAAAAAAAAAGTATTTATTTATTTTAGAGATAGAGAGGGTGTGAGTGGGGAAAGGGGCAGAGGGAAAGGGAGAGAGGCCGACTTCCCGCTGAACCAGGAGCCCAACATGGGGCTTGATCCCAGGAGTCTGGGATCATGACCTGAGCCGAAACCAAGAGCTGGACACTTAACCAACTGAGCCACCCAGGCGCCCCAAAAATATCACATCGATTTTTAAAACCTGATTGGGAGGGACATAAAAATCTTGAAGACAGTGGTTAACTCATGGAAGAACAGAAGCAAGTGGAGGTGGGAAGAGGCGTACTTAAAACTTCACCCACATATAACATTTTATTTCTATTAAAAATACATCTGAAGCAAATCCAATTAAACATTATTCTTTACAACACCTGTGTCATGGCTGCATGCACTGGAAATTTTATATTATTCTCTGAATTTTTCTCTATTATTGAAATATGTCATGGAAGGAGGGAATAAGAAGAAGAAAATAAAGGAATAAAGAAAAAGAAGAGAAAAAAGAAATGAGAGAGAAGGAGGGGTCACATTTTTTTGAAAATAAACCTGAAACCAGTTATCTTATCCAAAGTGCTGGTAAGCGGTTCTTTTGGCCCTTTTCTCACTAAAACACATCTCAAGAAAAATAATCTGTAAGTTTAAAAAAAAAAAAAAGGAGAGAAAAGGGAGAATGGAAACTGAATTACAGAGAAATTAACATACGTGCAATGATCAAGGGAGAAAACACCGTAATATGTTAAATCTTAGCCCTTACATTTTCAAAGGTCTTTAGAAACCATTAGCCAACGAATCACTTCAAGGGCGCTTGAAACAAAGTCCAATCTTTCTCATTTTAGAAACTGAGAAATGAAGCATTTGTTCAGGTTTGCAACGGAATCTGGTCGGCATTTAGGATTAGAGTTCCCTTCTTACGTTTTCTGAGACTTAAGTTCAAATGACTTTGAATTGGTTTCACTTCTGCTTATTTGGCTTTTCTTTCACATAAGAGCATAACTGATGGACTTTATTTACATCCCTCCTTCATCTTTTCCCAAATTCCTTTTGGGAGTTTCCCAGCCCTTTCATAAGTTTGCCTATTAAAACCTCCTAACTATGTAACATTTTCATTTGATGCACCATATCCCGGGGTAGATATTATCACTTCCAAGAGAACTAAGACACTGTTAAATATTAATTCTTCTTATCATAAAAATAATAATCCCCCAGTATGCCCTGTGTCTGTTATGCCAATGTTCACCCTCAGGATAAGTGTACACAAAAACTATTGGCTGCGACAACATCAAATTGAGGTTACAGTTTTCTACCAGAAAGTGTTGATCTTTTAATGTGCTATGTACCCATTTTGTCTCCTCATCAATTTAAGGTATGATTAAAGACAGATTTTGGCATTGAGGGAAACTAAATTCCCAATATTCCCAATAATGAAGAGAATGTAGTTTCACAGAGTTTTTTAAAAATGTATATATATATATATATATATATATACATACACACACATATATATACATATACATATATACACACACACATATATATGTATGTATACAAGATTTAATAAATACATATTTTAGGTAAAAATACTTTAGAAATGTTTTGTTATCTCACTGACCCACTGCTTATATTCTAGCCTCTAAAATATTCTCAGGATAGGAAAGCCATCTTTTTTCAATTAAATTTGACCCAGCAGGATGTTTGAAAGCCACATGTTAGAACAAACAGTTTGGGCAATTAAAAATCTAGGCCTTGATGGCTTGGTCTGGGAATTCGACTGGCTGTTAAATAATCATCTAATTGAGACTGTGGAGAGGACAGTGGGAAGTCAAGCAGGGATAACTCTCCTGCATCTGGAATTGAGATGAATTATGTGCCCATAAAATATGAGGTGGATATCAAGTTACTCATTATGCTACACAAAGAATCAAGAAAACAGAGCATGCAGTGCAGCTAGTTAAGAGAATCCATAAAATTAAAGCTCATCTGTTTGAAAATCAACTTCGACTAGACAGAGAATACCTATCATTACAAGTACAGTAGGTAAATTGTGATTTGAGTGGAATGTATTTGTGTATATAGTCTTAGCTGATATAATGTCTTTTCGTAAATTTTCACAAATTAGGCTCTCTAAACAAGGCTGATTAGGTTTATGCTCTATCATTATCTCAGTGGCTCAAAAACATGAGATAATTTTTTTTTTTTTTTAATGTGGCAGGGTCGGGTGGAGTGGCAGAAGTCCACTGTTGAAGAGAGATAATGGCTGGACAGGGTAAATGGCTGAAGGCTTCCTGAGGTTGGAGATTTGGGATCCATCAATTACACAATGAGAAAAATAAATTTCTGTCATGCCTTTCTGTTCCAAAGTAGTCCCTCATGCCCTCATAACTTAATTTCTTTGGAAACTCCCAGATTAAAAGAGGAAACATTCGATTGACTTCCTTTTACCATGAGTCTGTGCTTCCACCCCTGTTCTGAGGAGCTTCTTATGAGAGCTGATTGGGTCTGGTTCATGGAACAACATCAGTTATTCTAGATATTTTACAGAAATTAATGTCAGCATTTCTCACAGGACTGGAATTTCCCACCAACTTCTAATGAATGACAAAGGAAATTCAAAGTTGGAAAAACTTTCTCTTTCAAGGGTGAATTTCCAACAGAGTTATAGGCTAGCTACATCCATACTCAGCCTTACTATGCCAACAGAAAGGGAATCCAGAGAAATGCAAGAATGTATACATTACATCTACACATACCTACACAGACACATACACATTTGAAAACAGGAATAAGTAACATTTTAGTTGAGTCATCAGGGACATTTTACTGTAACAATAAAAAACTCGTATTCTAAGATTAGAATGAAAGTAATGATGACAGTAATGACAAAACACAATAATAATAATAAATCCAGCATTCTACTGAGATACATACACATCTCTGGACAAAAGTATCATAATTGTTCAGTTTTAATGTCCATATAATGTTCTCTACTAAATGGGGATATATTACGGGACCTATGTCTGAAATTCTCTCAAGACTCCTATAAGAGGTTCTAATCAGGAAAGAGTTTACTATGTAACAGGAAATAAGAAAAAATGAAGCATAATGCCTACTCGGAGAATTAAAGTGAATGGCACACAGTCCAAACACTATTTCACAACTAATTTGAGCCTTTTACTCCTTGATGAGTAAAATAGGCTAAACCTATTTGACTTAGAAAATATTAAGAGCTGAGTAGAAAGTAAGCAAGAAACACCAAATGCTTACTGACTCTTGAACCTCTAGAATGCTTATAATTTCCTGATACTATTCCAGCTGCTCTGGTGTAGGAACCCAGAGGAGGCATGGGTCAAGTTTTACTTTGTCATTATTCACAGCAGAGAGCAAAAACTCCATTTCCAAAGCCTGTCCTTACAAGACAGGTAAAACCATGTTTGATGTTTCCCTTCCCTCAATGTCAGAGGCAAAAGAGATGAATGAGTATGACATCAGTCCTGAAGGAAAAAAAAACAATTAGAGCAACCTATAGATTAAGGCAATTTCTTGGAATTCAGAGCAATGGAGATCCATTGTCTCTCAATAACTTCTTTAGTACCTTACTACTATGTTTAAAGGAGATATAGCTGACATTGCTGGTTGCTACCCACTGTCACATCCTCCCCATTTTTACTTAGTTTGGGGTGGAAATGTTCTCAGTTAAAAATATTCATTCCTTCATATTGCATAATTTTTACTTTTAAACATGCCTAATTAAAAGTACCTATTTCATATTAGCTGAGTTGTGATAGTTTCTACTTTATGAAGAATTGTTCCATTTCATCTAAGTCCTCAAATTTATATGTGTAGAGGTTTTTTTGTGGTATTCCCTCATTATCATTTTGAGGTCTGCAGCATCTGTAGTGATATCCCCCTGCTTCTTTCCTGGTACTAGTAATTTGTGTCTTCTCACTTACGTTTTTGTCATTCTTGCTAGAGACTTGTCAACTTTATTATTCTTTTCAAAGAAACTTTTTTTTTGTTTTACTTATTTTTTTCTATTTTTTGTTTGTTTTTAATTTCATTGATTCCTGCTCTTCTCTTTATCATTTCCTTCCTTCTTCTTGCTTTGAGTTTATTTTGATCCATTTTTTTCTAATTTCTTTCCCATTTTTCTAATTTCTTTCCCTTTTGACCCAAAGATTGTTTGGAAATGTGTCATTTCACTTCTAAATGTTTGGAGATTTTTCTGTTATCTTTGTGTTACTGATTTCCTGTTTGATTCCATTGCGGTCAGAGAATATATTTGATAGGATTTAAATTCTCTGAAATTTGTTACGGATTGTTTTATGGAAGAGGATATGTTCTATCTTGGTAAATATTCTACAGGTGCTTGAAAAGAATGTGTTGTCTGCTGTGACTGGATGAAACATTCGACAAATGTGGATTCGATCTTACAGCTTGATGATGATGTTGACTTCTATATCCTTGCTAATCTTCTATCTGGTTGTTCTATCAATTGTTGATACATGGGTGTTGAAGTCCCTAACTATTATTGTGAATTTATCTGTTTCTCCTCTCAGTCTGATAGGTATTGTTTCATATATTTTGTAGCTCTGTTGTTTGATACACCCAAGCATAGATGAACCAAAAGGGAATTATGATAAGTGAAAAAAAGCCAGTTTCAAAAGGTCACATATTATATGATACCACTCATACAACATCCTTCAAATGACAAAATTAAAGACATGGAGAACAGATTAGTGGTTACCAGGGGTTAGATATATTGGGGCAGTGGAGGTATGATGATAAAAAAGACAGCATGAGGAAGATCTTTGTGGTAATGGGATAGTTTTGTACCTTGAATGCAGTGGCGGTTACATAAATTTACACAGGTGATAAAATAACATAGAACCACACAAACACATTGTACCAGTATCAAATTCCTTATTTGGACATTATACTACAACTATATAAGTGCAACCATTGGGAAAAATGGGGGAAGGGTACATAGGACATCACTGTACTCCCTTTACAACTTCCTGGAGAGCTAAAATTATTTCAAAGTATAAAGATAAAGAAACAGGATGGCAGGTTAAATTTGAATTTCAGATAAAACAATGAACTTAGTATCTAAGTATATCCAATGTAATATTTAGGATAAATATACAAATTATTTGTTGTTTATCTGAAATTCAAGTTTAACTATTCATCCTGTATTTTATCTGGCAATCCTACCTGGGATATTGTATCTAATTTCCTTGAATGGAGGAAGAGGACCAAAAGAATTTCGAAGTACTTAGGTCCGTTAAGCTGAGGGAAAAGAAAGAAGGATGGTCAACAAAACCCACCCATTTGACCTATGAGAATTGCTATTGCTGCTTTCTCCCAGCCTTTAGCCTGGCTTTGCCTTAGACTGAACTTAGCTGCTAGTCCCCAGTTTTCAAAAATCTCAACTTTACTCCTAAAAGTTAAGGCTCCAAACTGAAAAAAAGAAATTCTGGAATGTGTTTAATCTACCCTGTTCCTTCCCAGGGATCCAAAAATATAGATTGTCTTATCCTTTTTTACAAGCTTATCTTTGTGCACGGACTTTAGTCAGGCTCCAAGAACTGTTCTCACCTAGAGCCCAGTGATGTTCTGGTACAGGAGAACTTGGAAACACAGCCCTGAGTCCCACAGCTCCTCTCCTGAAGCTAGGATGGAGTTTTAAAGGCAGCAGCCTTCCCCATTGCCATATGCTAAAAACACTGGAGAAACTAAACCCCGGAGCAACACTACTGATCCAGAAATGCCTACATCACAGTGAATAAATAAGAGGGCAATAGCAGATACTGCCCAAAGGTCTAATATGGGAAGAGCTTATTTCCTATGTACAAAGAAGGGAGCCCTCTCCTGGTTTTTCCCTGGCAAGAGGACAGTGGGGATAAGGTGGAAAAACACTCCTCTAGCCTAGTTCCCAGGATCCAGGGCATCAGAGTGCCTGCCTGCATGGCTGACATCTCAGTAGCCACTTACATTCCACAATCCAGTGGTCACAATGTACCTACTTCATCCACATTAACATCAGAAAGGGGCCCATGTGAACAGTCAGCAAAGCACCTGGTTCATAAATATTTAGGGATTGTCTGCCCACTCTGGTCCTGAAGACCTGGGTCCTCTTTTCTCCACATACTCCAAGTGCAGTCAGCACTGAGTCCTATACAATCTACCTCTCAGAGTTTCTCCAATTAGGCCCCTTCCAGACATCCCACTGCCATTTTGTTTAAACCACACACACATCCCACTAATGCCTGTGCCACTCTCATTCTTATCATCTAGGCATCTTTCTATCACCAGAAGTACTTGACCTGTTGTTCTCTCTTTTGTTAAAACCTGATACACAAGGAAGGTCTTTTTGACCCAATCATGCCTTTGGCTTCTTCTTCTGCCTTTTGCACTCTGGACTCCAGCCTGTGTGGTTTGACACAGATACAAGTTTTCACTCACTTCTACATGCTTGTGTAAGTTCCTTCCTCAGACTCACAAAACCCTAACTCCCCTACCTTTGCACTCAGGAACCCACCTTACTGTATAGGTGTGGAGTTGGCAATCCTTGCTGGGAGGGCAAAAGTCTTCTAAACTGTTTAAGTTTTAATTTTAATCTGAGCATTTAAGTGGAGTACCAAAACCTTCTTTCTATTCAATCCCAGAAGATTAAACTTTTTAAAAAAGGCCTTGAAATCAAAATGTTAAAAGCATGTTTATATAGAAGTAGCATTATTATCCAGTGCTACACTCAAGATCAAGGATTTGATGGCAAGTCTGTAATAGAAATAGTAACAAATGTGATTTACTGTATGGTTTAATCAAACATGTGGTGTGCCAACACATGTTATAGCTTTCTAAAATAGGCTCCGATCAAAAGCTTACAAATAAGATGGTAGGATACTTTATTGATATATGTAGTAGAAGCTGGTGAAGGTTCTATTTGTCTTTTTGCAAAATTTTAAACTCAGTGAAAAGATGTCCGGAGGATGTATGGAGGAGGGATGAGTTTGAGGACCATAAATGGTGAATGTAAGAGAAAGAAGTTTTCTGGAGATTAGGAGGAGACCTCCATCTAGACTTCATGATTATATTATTATTGTGGACCTCATCTCTGAGCCAGAGACTAAAATTCCAAGCAGAGGGGAGCCAGGGATCAGAGAGCCAAGAAGAAATTGTGGCAAAGTAACTAAGAAACCAATCAGTGCTTTAGGCAGTCTCCCAAAATTGGGTGGAAGAATTTAGAATTTGGTTCCTACTGAGGAGGAAGAAACATGATTATCTCCACAGACTTTCAGGTGAGGCCCAAAAGGGTTAAAACCTAGCAGTTAATCCAGACTATAAATACACAAACCATTAACAAAGATTAAGCAGGCCAACTCCACCCAATCTCAGCTGGGATTAAGTTTAGCCACATCTATTCAAACTGCTTGCTAGAGGCAAATGTAAATCCCATCTAGAGAACATTAACATCACCTCCCTTTATGTCTATTATTTTTTCATACATAAATTCCTAAATTATTTTGTATACAATGAGGTAATTATTTTGCACACTATGAGGCAAAACCAAACAATCAGAAACAAAGAGAAAATACAGACATTAGAAAAAATCCACAAGAGTTCTAGATATGGAAGTTATTAATCTTTGTAAGAAAGCAGAATACAAAATGAAGTATTTACATAGGTATTTAAGATCTATCAAAAACTAAAGGGAAATTTTATAGCTGAAGAACACACTAACTGAAGTAAGGAATTCAATCTAATAGATACAATTAACAGATAAACACAGAAAATTATGATAGAAAAGAGAGGCTGCAAAAAATACCCAGACTGAAGCACAAAGAAAAAGAAGAATAAAATACGCAAAAGAGCACAATAGACATAAAGGACTTATTAAAAGATCATGTAATCGAAGTACCAGAAAGAGAGGGGAGAAAAATGCAATGCATAAACATATAATGACTACGAGTTTTCCAAAATAATAAAAGACATTAAGCCAAGATTCAAGAGAGCTATGAGCCCCAAGCAGGATAAGTACACAAAGAAAAACATTATAAGGTGTATCATATTAAAATTGGTGGACAATTTTAGGATGAAGACAAAGGACAAAGAGACAGGGACAAAGAGAAAACTAAAATGAGTCAGATACATTAATGAATGAAACACAGCAGAATAACAACTTCAGAGTGCTAAAAGAAACTGATTGCTAACCTAGAATTCTGTTCTATAAGTCTTCTTTAAAAAGAACCCAAAAGAAAAGTACTTCAAGACAAACCAGAGATTATTTGCCATCAACATATCTGCACTAAGTATTAAATACAAGTGTTCAAGGAAGTTCTTTAGGAGAATAATGATGCCTGATGGAAATATGGAGGTCAATGGAACAACGAAAGGCAATGGAAAAGGTGAATATGTGGGTAAGCATAAACGAATACCGATTACACAAATAAAAAGAATAGTTATCTTTTGAGGTTCAAAATACACAATTAAAATGTTTGAAAAAAATAGCAAAAAGATGGGAAAGAAGTAACTACAGTTAAAGTGTTCTAAGGTCCGTGAATACCCGGCAAGTGGTAAAGAATTACATTCCAACAGATTCTAACAAATCAAAAATGCATACTGTTACCTCAACAATATATACCTAACATATTCAAAAGGTGAAAATAAATTAATAAAAATACCTGACTCATCCAAAGAAGACAAAAAAAGCAGAGGAAAAAAGATTACAGACTATAAAATAAGTGAGATAAAATATACGATAAATAATAAAATGGTAGCTGTAAACCAAACAGATCAATAATTCACTCAGTATAACCGGATTAAATATTTCAAACAGAATGATCAGCCTGGTGAAAAAGCATAAAACCATACTCTATGTTGTTCACAAGAAGTGCACTTTAAGTCTAGCAGTAAAGAAGGCTTACAAGAAAATGTAAGGGAAAATAAACATCCTAAAAAATGTAATTAAAAGAAATGTGGCATCATTACTAAGAGACAAAATAGACTTTAAGGAAAAAGAGGTGCTGGAAATGAAGAGGGGTATTTCATATGTTAAAAGAGTCTGACCCTTGAGGAGAGTAAAACATTTCTTTATGTGCATAGATCTAATTACACCCCCTGAAAATACATACAGCAAAAAAAGAACTAAAAGGAGAAACAGACAAAACCAAACTTATGGTGAGAGCTCTTAACACACTTCTCTTAGTAACTGATAGAAAAAGCAGACAAAAATTACCAAGAATGAAGAATAAGCAACATGATTAACAAGCTTCACTGAACTGGCCTAAGAGAACACTGCACTCAAAGTTTGAAAAACATACTTTTTCCTTTACTTATTTCTTAAAAATACACACAGCAATCTTGGCTCATGAACAAATTCTCAACAAATTTCATGGGTTAAAATAACACCAGTATTATTCTGTGACCAAAATGGTATTGTCTGAAATCAACGAAAAACAAAAAAGATTTAAAGTGTCCAAATACTAGAAAATCAATTAATAAACTTATGAACAATTCCATGGGTCAAAGATATAAAAGAAAATTAGAAAATATCTTGAAATAAAATATATGAAAAATAGGACATAAAAAATGCTAGGTTAATGTCCTATTCAGAGGTAAACTCATACACTTTTCCATATATTTTAAAAAGGAAAATGTCTGAGAATGTCTCAGTTTATATCCTAGGAAGTTAACATTAGGGTGCCTGGGTGGCTCAGTGGGTTAAGCGTCATCCTCTTGGTTTCAGCTGGTGTCATGATCTCAGAGTCATGAGATCTAGCCCCACATGGGGTTCTGCACTCCGCACAAAGTCTGCTTGGGATTCTCTCCCTTACTCCCTCCCTCCCCCATTGTCCCCCTGTTCCTCTTCCCACTGGCACATATGTGCACACACTCTCTCTCTAAAATAAATAAATAAAGTCTTTTAAAAAAATAAGTTAAAAATAATAGCAAATTAGGCAAAAAGAAAAAAAAATAAATAATAAAGATAAAAGTAGGATTTAATTAAATAGAAAACAGCTGTATAATAGAAAAAAATTAACACAAAATTGTTTCTCTGAAACGGCTAATAAACTCCTGATTAGAATTGTGAGAAAGCACAAATCACCAACATCAGAAACAAAAAGGATTTATCTGCACAGATTCTATATCATTAAAAGTATTATTCTAGTACATTTAAAAATTTATAAGAAATGTAATATTCCTAGAAAAATAAAACAGACAAAAATATCTAAAGAGGAACAAAAAATCTAAATAATCCATGTCTGTTAAATAAATTAAATCTGTATTTTAATACCTTCCCACAAAGAAACCCCAGGGTCAGATACTTTTACCAGAAAATTTTATAAATATTTAAAGAAGAAATAGGTCCAATTTTAGACAAACTTGTTAAGAGAATAAGCAAAGACAGCTATTTCCTAACCAGTTTTCTGAGGCCAGCATAACTTTGATAACAAAACCTGCTAAGGATAATTATAAAAAAGGAAAGCGGCAAGCCAATTTCTCTAAGCATACGTTAAAAAAATTTAAACAAAACATTAAAAGCCCATACTCAGTGAGATCCAAACTCAGAAGATACATTATAATCAAGCTGGTTTTATTCTGAGAATACAGGGTTTACCAGTCAAAATCAATCAATGAAATATATGAACAAAATAAGGAAAAAATGGGATCATTTTAAAAGATGATAAAAAAAAATCTTACAGCAGGGGCGCCTGGGTAGCACAACTGGTTAAGCATCGTACTCTTGGTTTTGGCTCAAGTCATGGTCTCAGGGTCATGAAATCAAGCCCCGTATCTGGCTCCACACTCAGTACAGAGTCTGCTTCAGTTTCTCTCTCCCTCTCCCTATGTCCCTCCCCGTTGCACACTCTCTCTATTTTAAATAAATGAATCTTTAAAAAAGATCTGACAGCAAACATATACCTCATGACAAAATATTAAAAGATTTCCATTGAGATTAGGAACAGAAAAAGAAATCAATATCCTCATTTCTACTGAACATTGTGCTAGACATTCTACACTGCAGTGAGCCAAACATGAAAGTAGGTAAAAGGCTGGGGAAAGAAAGGAGTATTGTCTTTATTTAGACACTACATGATTATTATTAATAAATTTATCATGACGTCAAGGTATAGATCAATTTATAAAAATGATGTGTTTTCAATTTATCAGCAACAAAATGATAAAATGAAGTTTATAAAAGATACCATTTTATAATAGCCTTAAAATCAAGTAAATTAGAATAAGGCTAATTAGAAATAAGCATCACCTAGGCATGGCAAAAAATATTGACACTAAATGGAGAAATATGCCATACTTATATATTAGACCATTCAAATTATTCTACAGATTCAGTTCAATCCTAATCAAAATCCCTTTAACCTATTTGTGTGAATTTGCATATTTGTGTGTGTATGTGCCTGTATTAAGAAACATTCTAAAAAGTACTGAAATGCAAAAGTTCAAGAACATGTAAAATAGCATAGAAGAAGAACAAATTTGAAATCCATGCACTACAAGATTTAAGGATATAATTAAGCTACAATATATAATATAGAATGGTACTGGCACAAGAATACACAAGTAAAACCAATGTAACAGAATAGAGGAATCAAAAAAGATATACGGACATATATTGACACTTAAAGGCAAAGTAATGTGAAAATGACAGTCTTTTTAATTAGTTGTACTGAGTTAACTAGATATTCATACAGAAGAAAATAAATTTTGACCTCTATTCCACACAATTTAACGAATGAATGCCAGATAGATTTTAGACCTAAACATGAACTGCGAAGTTCTTTTAAAAGATTAAAATGCCTTAAATGAGAAGCAAAAATCACTAACCTAGAGACAAAAACACAGAACCATTTAGGCTACATTAAAAGTACAAACTCCTGCTCATTAAAAGATACAGAGCATGAATATGAAAGCCACAGAGTGAGAGAAGATGCATACAATATATGTAATTGGCAAAGAACTTATATATGATACATATAATGAATTCCTGCCAATCTATAAGAGAAATACAGACCACCTTCAAAAAAAGAGGACATCCAAATGATCAATAAATATACTATGTTCAACCTCATTTGTCATCAGGGAAATATAAATTAAAACCGTAAAATGTAATATACTCACCAGAATGTCTCAAATTAAAATCACTGACCATCTTGTGTGTTGCTAAGAATGAGGAGCAAGTGGAACATACATCCATAATTGGTGGAAGTACAGATTGATAAAAGTACCTCAGAAAATCATTTGAATGTATACATATTTTATATATTATTTATGACCCAGAAATTCTACTTATAGATATGTACCATAGAGAAATGCTCACAAAAAGACAAGTATAGAAATGAGCAAATATGTATATCCATGGAAAACTGAAAAGGAAAACAATACAACTGCCCATCAGTAATAGAGCAGCAATAAGCTGCCATGTATTCATACAACAAATACTGTATAGCAGTGGGAGATCATGAAACTACTATTTCACAAAACAACTTTGAAGAATATCAGAAACATAATATTGTGTGAAGGAAGCCAGATTCAAAATGACCCATACAATATGGTTCCATTTATTTGAAGTGTAAAATTTATCACTATGTAATAAATAGCTCCAAAATTTAGCAACTGATAACAACAAATACTTATTATGTCACTTAGTTTCTGAGGGTTGGGAACCTGGGAACAGTTTAGTTGGGTCACTGGTGGCTCAGGATCTCTCATGAGGTTGCTATCATCTGAAGGCTTGATTGAGACTGGAAAGAAAATAAGCTTCCAAGATGGCACACTCACATGGCAGTTGGCTAGAGATTTCAACTCCTGCCTACTGGCAAGAGGCTTCAGTTCCTTGCTACATGGACCTTTCCCCTGGGGCTACTACAATGTCTTCACAAATGGTGACTTCAAGTTGAAGCCAATGTTCATTTACCATTCCGAAAATTCTAGGGCCCTTAAGAATTATGTTAAATCTCTTTGCCTGTGCTCTATAAATGGAACACCACCTCGATGACAGCACATCTGTTTGTAACTTGGTTTACTAAATATTTTAAGCCCACAGTTGAGACTTACTGCTCAGAAAAAAAAAAATATCCCTTCAAACTGTTACTGCTCATTGACAATGCACATGGTCACCTAAGAACTCTGATGGAGTACAGTGAGATTATGTTTTTTTCATACCTATTAACGCAACATCCATTCTGCAACCTATGGATCAAGCTGTAATTTCAACTTTCAAGTCTTATTATTTAAGAAATACATTTCATAGGTCTATAGCTGCGATAGATACTGATTCTTCTGATAGATCTAGGAAAAGTAAATTAAAAACCTTCTGAGGGGAAAAAAAAACCATTCTAGATACCATTAAGAAAATTTGTGGTTCATGGGAGGAGGTCAAAATACCAGCATCAGCAGGAGTTTAAAAAAAGTTGATTCCAACCCTCATGGATGACTTTGGGGGGGTTCAAGACTGCAGATACAGTGGATACAGCAAAGAACTAGAATCAGAAGTGGAGCCTAAAGATGTGACTGAATGGCTGCAATCTGATGACAAAACTTAAATGGATGAGGAATTGCTTCTCTGGATAAGCAAAGAAAGGGGTTTCTTGAGATGGAAACTACTCCTGATAAAGACACCATGCAGACTGTTGAAATGAGAACAAAAAAATTACAGTGTTACATAACGTTACTTGATAAAGCAGCAACAGGGTTTGAGCGAATTAACTAGAAAGAAGTTCTACTGTGGGTAAAGTACTATCAAACAGCATCACATACTACAGAGAAATTGTTCATGAAAGAAAGAGTCCATCAATGTGGCAAACTTTATTGTGGTCTTATTTTTAAAAATTGCCAGAGCAACTCAAACTTTCCGCCATCCTGATCAATCAGCAGCCATCAACATCAAGGCAAGACCCTCCACCAGCAAAAATATTTGGACTCACTAAAAGCTCAGATGATGGTTAGCATTTTTTAGCCATAAAGTAGTTTTAATTTAGAATGTACATTTTTAGACATAATGCTATTGTACACTTAAAAGACTACAGTATAGTATGAACATAACTTTTTAAAATGTTAATTCCAATATCATTAATACATGGTGTTACAGTAGTTTGAGGTATGCAATATAGTGATTAAAAGAATCTGTGGGTTATTGAGTGCTGATCACAATAAGTGTACTCTCAATCCCCTTCACCTATCTGCCCATTCCCTCCATCCACTTCCCCTCTGATAACCATCAGTTTGCTCTCCATAGTTAAGAATCTGCTTTTTGGTTTTTCTCCTTTTTGTTTCTTAAATTCCACATATGACTGAAATCATATGGTATCTTTCTTTCTCTGATTGGCTTATTTCACTTAGCATTATACCCTCTAGATCCAACCATGTTGCTGCAAATGTCAGGATTTCATTTTTTTTTTTATGGCTGAGCAACATTCCATTGTTACTACACATTGTTATATATACACATACACACACAAAAACCCCATCTTCTTTATCCATTCATCTACTGATGAACACTTGGGTTGCTTCCATAATTTCACTATTATAAATAATGCTGCATAAACATAGGGGTGTATCCATCTTTTGAATTAGTGTTCTTGTATTTTTTAGGCAAATACCCAGTAATGGAATTACTGGATCATATGGTAATTCTATTTTTAATTTTTTGAGGAACCTCCATTTTTTCTCACAGTGGCTTCACCAGTTTGCATTCCTACCAACAGTACACAAGGGTTCCCTTTTCTCTACATCATCGACACTTGTTGTTTCTTATGTTTTGATTTTTGCCAGACAAGTGTGAGTTGCTACCTCATTGTGGTTTTGATTTGCACTTCCCTGATGGTAAGTGATGTTGAGCATCTTTTGTATGTTTGCCAGTCATTTGTATGTCTTCTTTGGAGAAATGTCTGTTCATCTGTTGTGCCCATTTTTAACTGGATTATTTGGTTTTTAGGTGTTGAGTTGTGTAAGTTCTTTATATATTTTGGATAGTAACCCCTTATTGGATATGTCATTTGCAAATATCTTCTCCCATTCAGTGGGCTGTTTTGTAGTTTTGTTGACTGTTTCTTTTGCTGTGGAGAAGCTTTTCATTTTGATGTCATCCCAATAATTTATTTTTGCTTTTGTTTCTCTTGCCTCAGGAGACATATCTACAGCCAATGTCAGTGAAGTTACCGCCTGTGCTCTCTTCTAGGATTTCTATGATTTTAAGTCTCATATTTAGGTCTTTAATCCATTTTGAGTTTATTTGGGGGCATGGTATAAAAAAGTGGTCCAGTTTCATTATTTTGCATGTAACTGTCCAATTTTCCCAACACCATTTGTTGAAAAAACTATCTTTTCCCCATTGCATATTTGTGCTTCCTATGTCAAAGATTAATTGAACATATAATGGTGGGTTTTATTTCTGGGCTTTCTATCCTGTTTTGTTGATCTGTATGTCTATTTTTGCATCAGCACCATACTGTTGTGATTACTACAGCTTTGTAATACATCTTGAAATCTGGGATTGTGATACCCCCAGCTTTGTTCTTCTTTTTCAAAATTGCTTTGGCTATTTGGGGTCTTCTGTGGTTCCATACAAATTTTAGGATAGGATTCTTTGTTCTAGTTCTGTGAAAAATGCTGTTGATATTTTGATAGGAATTGCCTATGGGTAGTAGTAGGGACATTTCAACAATATTTGTTCTCCCAATCCATGAGAAAGAAATATCTTTCCATTTGCTTGTGTCATCTTCAGTTTCTTTCATCAGTGTTTTACAGTTTTCAGAGTACAGGTCTTTCACCTCCTTGGTTAAGTTTATTCCAAGGTATTTTATTATTTTTAGTGTAACTGTAAATGGGATTGTTTTCTTAATTTCCCTTTTTGCCATTTCATTATTAGTGTATAGAAATGCAACAGTATAAACATAATTTTTATATGCACTGGGAAACCAAAACCTTTATCTGACTCATTTTATTGCAATATTTGCTTTATTGTGGTGGTCTGGAAGTGAACCTGCAGTCTCCCTCAGGAATGCTTATACAGTGAAACTACCTGGAACCACCTCCCACCACACACCCCCACATTATGAACTGATGGTGTACAAACAATTCCCCATAAGATTTCTTCAAACAGCAAACTCCACTCATCACTCTAAAATGTGGTTTTATTTATGAAAATATAATTTGACCACAACTTCTCAAGAATACAGTAATTACACAAAGTTAAAGATACCTGTCCAACCAACCAATCTCACCTAGAAGAAGTACTGGCTTGTGTCCAGCATGCCATTAAGTATTCAAATCTGTTCCAGACTATTTAATTATGTTTACCACAAGCTTCAATGATGAAGCCAAGTTATAGGGAGAAACATGCTATTTTTTAAGAAGACTGATTGCTATGTTTAAGTCTTTTGAGAAAAATATTAGCACGTTATGTGTGGCTTGGCAAAACAACTCTTTGGAGATATTTTATGTAATACTCAAGTCAAAACCATTTTAGGTGATTCCCCTAAGGAAGCAGCAAAAACACATTGCAAAAAACATAAAGGTTAGGAGTACAGCTTTCAAAAGTTCAAAGACTGGCTGCTGCTAATTTGTGTTTATTGGCTTTCTACTACCATGTTAATATCTTCTTGGTTTCCACAGCAAGAGCTTAGGTTTAACTCATTAGCCTCTTTAAGTAATGCATGCACACACGCACGTGCACAAGCACGTGCTAGAGAAAAGAGAGAAAACCAAGACTATATCATAGAAAGGGACTGAAACAGAAAGGAGGTAGAGAGATACAGAGAATAAGAGACAGAGTGAATGAATGAGAAAGAGTGAGAATATATAACTAATTGTGTATAGATGGGACCGTACCCCATATACATATACAGAGTCTATGCATTAGTCTTCTATTGCTGTCATAAGCAACTGTCACAAACTCAGTGGCTTAAAACAAAAACAAAAAAATTATTATTTTGTGGTTCTGTAAGTAAGAAGTCTGACATGGTCTCAACAGGCTAAAATTGGGGTTACAATACTTTTTGGAGACTCTCAGGGGAGAATATGTTTCCTTGCTCATTCAGGTAGTTGGCAGAAATCTTCCTGGAGGTTTTAGGTCTGAGGTCCCCATTTATTTGCCAGCTGTCGACTGAGAGCTTTTTCTTAGAAGCCACTTGCATTCCTTGGCTTGTGGCCCCTTTCATAATCTGAGGTAGCAATGGCAAATAGATTACTTCTCATGCCTCATCTCTCTCTGACTCTGGCCCCTCTTCTTCTGTTTTAAAAGGCCCATCAGATTACATTGGGCCCACTCAAATAATCCGAGAAAACCTTTTTGTGAGTCAGTTGATTAGCAAATTTAATTCCATATGCAAAATCCCTATTGCCACGCAATGTTAACATATTCCCATGTTTATGATACCATGGCACTGACATCCATGGGGTGCCATTATTCTGCCTAGCAGATTTTATTTTAATAGTGGAAAAGAATATTTATATAAAATCTATTTAAGTTATTAGGGTGCCTGGGTGGCTAAGTCTGTTAAGCATCTGCCTTTGGCTCAGGTCATGATCCCGGGGTCCTGGGATTGAGTTCTGTGTCATCGTTGGGCTTCATGCTCAGGGGGAAGTCTGCTTCTCATTCTCCCTTTCTGTCTCCCACCAGAGCTCTCTCTCTCTCAAATAAATAAATAAAATCTTCAAGAAAATCTATTTAAGTTATCTACGTATGTATTATGTATTGATCTATTTTTCATTCACCTAAATTGGCTCGGTTACCCAGCATCTAATGATGACAGTTTTCCATTATGGAAAGCATATGATTTCACAGTGGTTGCAAGAATAAAATTATCAAAGAATTTAGGATGGCTTGACCATCAAAAGAAGTAGTGATAACAAAAATCGTAATTCACAGCATAAAATGAGAATCTATGAGTTCCCATAAAAATGAAGATTAAACAAATAAATGGAGAGGAAGAAAGAGCCCTTCCTTAGAATAGAATACCAAGTAACAAGATACAAGAGATATGATAATTCAACACTGAGCAATCAACTTAGTAATAGGAGTCTCAGGAAAATATCATCAATGGGTGCTAAATCTATTGGGAGATGAACAACATGATATTTACATGGTCTCGAGTATTTTCCCTCAAGATATTTATTAACTACAAGGAGGAAAAAGTAACTTTAGTATGGAGAAACCTGTCAGTCATGACCTTAAACAAAGATCAAAGTTATCACCAATATTGGCAAAATATACATTTGGCTTCCTACTATGATGCACTGAGAAGGATATAATATTCCATCTGTGGCATTTTTTCCACCAATCATAACATAAATTTAATATGGGGAAATATTATACAATCCGAATTGAAAGAAAAAAGCTATGGTCCACCCTCCTCAAAAATGCCAAGATGATAAAAGAAAGATAGCGGAATTGCCCCAGATTAAGAGAAAAGAAAGAGACAGGACCAATCATTGCAACAAGTTATCCTAGATTGGATCCTGGATAAGGAAAACTCTTTATTTTACAATAAAAAAAATCATTAAAACAAATGGCAAATCTTGAATAAGGTCTGTACATTAGAGGCTAATATTATATTAATGATCATTTCTTTATTTTTATAATTGCAATATAATTGTGTAAAAGAATATCCTAGTTTTAGGAAATAAACGAATATTTAGGAATAAAGGAATATTACGTATTACTCTCGATTTTTTCAGAAAAAATATTAATATGCATGGAGACAGGTAAAGAAAATGGTAAAGCAAATGTGATAAAATATTTAAATTTGATGAATCTGACTGAAGAGATAGAGGCATTTTTTTCAAATGCTTTACGTTTTACATAAAACTTTTCAAAATGAAAAGTAAAAAATAAATAAAGAAGGGGATTGTTATTTTCCCCACAGAATTATAATTTGAAATAAGTACCATTTGAAACAAGTACCAGTACAGCATGTGATATATTCTGAACTAAAGATAGATTGTCTTTTAATTAACAACAAGAACCTTGTTATCAATGAGAACTGACTGGGGAATGTTTTTTAATCAGGAAACTTACTAATGCAGCAGTAAGTTTCTTATAACTTATAATACATAAGTTTAATAGCAGGTGTCAAGCAATTTTTTTTTAAGTTGAACATATGTGGGTCTATGTGGGAGCAAAATAAGCTAACAGGCTCTGAGCAGAAAGAACAGAATTAGAGTTAGAATTCTGCACTAGAGTTGGAACAGAAAGCAATGTTTATCAATCAATAGTCACTTTTAAGGTTACAAATAGGAAGGCAAGAAATGTCAATTAAAACAAAGTGTAGGAGATGAGTCAGACAATTGAGAACTTCTCCTCATTTAATATGTTTTAAAAATTCCTTTCCCACTCTCCTTCATTTTGTTCATAGACACTACTATCTACAGTAGAACGGGCACTGGAGATTAAACACTCTGTCCATCAAAAAAAAATTGATGAGGATATGGAGTAACCAGAACTCAGGCACTGCTGGTTTGAGAATGTAAAATAATACAATCACTTTGGAAAAATACTTGGCAGTTTCTAATAAAGTGAAACATACCCTTACTCTATGACCAAGTTATTGTACTCCTAGGCATTTACCCTCAAGAAATGAGCACATATATTCTACAAACTAACCTGTACATACATGAATGCTCACGGCAGCAATATTCGTAAGAGCCCCAAACTGAGAGAAAAAAAGAAAGTCTAATGACAGGAAAACGGATTGATTAAATGTGATACACTCATACAATGAACTACAACGCAGCAATAAATAAAGACAAACAACAAATACATGCAGTGGCATAGACAAATCTCACAAATATTATGCTGAGCCAAAGAAGCCAAACAAAAAAAGAGTACACAGTGTATCACTTCATTTTAACGAAGTTCAAGAAGAAAACAAAACTGTTACGGTGATAAAAATTCATTGTACTGGTTGACTTTGGAGGGAAGGTGGACACATTGATCAGAAGGAATGCAGAGGAACTTTCTGAGGTGATAGAAATGTTCCTTATGATCTAGGTGACAGGGATGTACACAGGTCATAATTCATTGAACTGTATGCTGAAGATGTACGCATTTTACCGAATGTAAGTTAAATGTCAATAAAGCACTGTTAGCATGAATAAAAGCCTCTCTGGATGTCTAGCCACCTGATCTTTACCCTTAGACTCACTGGTCCTCATGACACTTTGCAAACAAGTGCCTTCATCACATCACGCAATTGCCTAGTAAATCAAAGAAGTTCTACACTTACAAGAAGTTTCCACCAGAAAAGTTACTATTATTTTTAAAGAAAAAGACCCAGCACACGGGCTACCTGAAGAACTGGCTGCAATGTAACCAAATCACATCAATTCTTCATGGGAAGAAAGAGTTTGAAGAGCTCTAACTGGTCTCAAAGCTAGGAACATAAATCCCCCAAATGGCTTTTAAACCTCATCTAGCCTGCATGGTCATGGGCTTCTGGGCTACGTCTGTCTCCAGATCAAGTGCCTGACAAGGTGGTTTCTTGAGAAGGTAAGAAACACAGGCACTCCTCTCATTGAAATATTTGCCTAGACATATTTCTGTTCCTGAGAATGAAATGCAAATTTGTTTCCAGTAGCCTGAGGTGGGATAGTGGTTTTTATGGTTTTGCTTCAAAACCTGATGAAAATTGGGAGTGAGTTCATCTCTTTTTATAAGGTTATTTGGTGAGGTTTCCAACATGATCTAATCTTGCCCTGGAAAATGAACTAAAAGGAGTTGACTGGTTATTAGGAATGAGTTCACTGGCCTCACTTTACAGCCATCCAAGTGGATGTCTCCATGGAAGTCTCGAGGCTGCTCCTGTCCCAGCTGGGTTCAGGGACCTCCCTGTGACTTCAGAGGGACTTCCCAGGGCAGAACAGGGAAGAATCGTATCCAACTCCTTTCACATTTTAAGTGTGCTTGTCTTTCCATTACCTACTCCTATTTTCAGAGCTGTATAATTTAACTTCCCAATTTAAGACCAGGTTAAAAACCAATAACCTCTACTCACTTGGACACAATCTGTTGTGCCTGAATTTAAAACAACACCCACACATCTATTTTTCTCTATTGAAATAGCACAGGTGGATTGTTCTAACATTAAACCTTTCCAAAGCACACTTGATTGGAATGAAAAGCATTTAGAATAGTCTAATAAAATTAATCAACTTCCACAATTAAAGGGAAAAAAAATGAAGGGACTCTTTTACAGGATAACGTTTTGCATGCTGACTTAGAACTTCACACTTGGTAAGGTGAGCTCGGATCTTTTGTAGATAATTTTACACTTGCTTTTGCTAGCTAAATAAAGACTTGCTCCAGTGCCTGCCCTTTTCATGAAATTAAATAAAATGAATTTAATAGTCCCTGACCTCCACAAGGTCAGAGGTCATTGGGATAAATAATACATATTAAAACAACAATGACAACAAACCCCCTAAAGTGTTTACATCATTGTAAACAAAGTTTTAAAAAAAATGCTGAATAGATAATGAGGGAATAATGAGTTTAGAATATAGTGAAAAAGTCTTGTGGGAGAAGATCAATTTTGAGCTGAACTCTGACAGAGAAAAAGAACTTTTACTTTTGATTCTCAGGCCAGTTTTTCTGAGAATATCCTTTAGTACCATGGTTCTCAGTGGGAGATAATCTGCTGCCACCACCACCCATTCTGAGGATACTGACAATGTCTGAATTAATTTCTGATGGCCAAAACTAGGGGAGGGAAGTGCTACTGGCATCCAATAGGTCAGAGATGATTTTAAATATGCTACATTGCCCAGGACAGTCTTCCTCGTCCCCATACCACTACTCGACAAAGAATTATCGGTCCAAATTATTAATAGTTTTAAAAACACTGTTTAGGATTAATACTGGCTTTTATATCTAAATCACCCACAGACCTCAAGAAGGAGGAAAGACCAATATAATATTTAAGACTTTACAAGACCAGATTCAAACACATTTTTAAAAGGAAGCATAAATTTCAAAAACTGCACTTAAATCATCTTTTTTTCCCAAGCATTATGGAGATATAATTGACATACGCCATTCTGTAAGTTTAAGGTGTATGACATAATTTGATATATGTATATGTTGTGAAATATTACAGAATACGATTAGATGACATGCATCATCTCACAGTTATCTTTTTTTTTATGTATGTATATAGTAAGAAGTTTTTTTTAACTTATTATACTTTATTTATTGGTAGATGACAGTGCTTCTTTTTATTATGTTCAGTTAGTTAAGCCAATATATGATATAGTAAGAAGTTTTAAGATCTATTCTCTTGGCAGCGTCCAAATATATAATATAATAAAGTATTGTTAACTATAGTCACTATACCCAGAACTAGTTCATCTTATAAACTGAAAGTCTATACCCTTTTACCTTCACCCATTTCCCCCACCCCCTGCCCCTGGCAACCACCAAACTACTATTTGTTGTCATGAGTGTGGTATTTTTTTTAAGATTTCAAGTATGAGTGAGATCACAGAGTATCTGTCCTTCTCTATCTGACTCATTCCAGTTAGCATAATGCTCTGAAAGTTCATCATGTTGTATGGAAATGGCAGGATTTCCTTCTTTAGGATGAAGAGATAGACTGATCTCAGATAGAGATAGATTGCATGATAGATTGATCAATCATCAATCAATAGGTAACTAAATTCTTTATCCATTCATCTATCATGGACACTTACATTATTTCCATGTGTTGACTATTATAAATAATGCCGCAGTGAACATGGGGATATATCTTCAACATTATAACTTATATCTTCATTCCTTAGGATATATACCCAGAAGTGGGATTGCTGAATCATATGGTAGTTATGTTTTTAATTTTTTGAGAAACCAGTATACTGTTTTCATAGTGGTTGTACCAATTTACATTCCCAACAACAGTGCACAAGGGCTGCCTTTTCTCCATTTCCTCACTACCATTTATTATCACTTGTCTTTCTGTTACTAGACATTCTACCAGGTGTGAAGTGATATCTTATTGTGGCTTTGATTTTCATTTCCTAGATGATCAGTAATGTTGAATACCTTTCCATGCACCTGCTGGCTATTTGTATATCTTCTTTGGAAAAAGTCTATTCAGGTCCTTTGCCCATTTTTAAATTAGATTATTTGAATTTTATTTTTGTTTTTTGTTTTGTTTTGTTTCTGCTACTAGTTGTAGGAGTTCCTCATATATTCTGATATTAACCCCTTATCAGATACATGATTTGCAAATATTTTGTACCATTCTGTAGGCTAACTTTTCATTCTGTTGATTATTTCTTTTCCTGCACAGCTTTTTAGTTTGATATAGTCCCTCTTGTTGATTTTTGCTTTTGTTGTTTGTGCCTGTGGCGTTACACCAATAAATCACTGCCAAGTCCAATGTCAAGGAGGTTCTTCCCTGTTTTCTTCTAGGAGATTTACAGTATATCAGGTCTTATGTTTAAGTCTTTTATCTATTTTGAGTTAATTTTTGTGAGTGGTATAAAATAAGGATCTGATTTTATTGTTCTGCATGTGTTTATCCAGTTTTATCAGTACCATCTGTAGAAGAAACTACCCTTTCCCCTTGCTCTTCTTAGCTCTCTTGTCAAATATTAGTTGACTATATAAGCAGGGGCTTAATTCTGGGTTCTCCATTCTTTCCAATGATCTATGTATTTATTTTTATGCCAATGCCATACTGTCTTGCCCATCAACAGATGATGGACACAGAAGATGTAGTATATATCTTCTACCACTATATTTATATATTACATATGATTGGAATATTATTCTGTCATGAGAAAGAAAGACATCCAGTCATTTTCAACAACATAGATGGACCTTGAGGACATTATGCGCAGTGAGATAAGCCAGACAGATAAAGACAAATAGTGTATTGTATCACTCATACAAGAAATCCAAAAGCCAACTGCATAGAAACAAAGAGGAAAATGGTGGTTACCAGAGGGGGATAGGTCAGATGCTGTTTAAGGATACAAGCCTGCAATGAGTAGTAAATAAGACCTAGAAATCTAATGCAAAATATCATGAATATAGACAATAATATTGTATTATTATCATCCAGCTTGCTAAGAAACTAGAACTTAATTATTCCAACCATTAAAAAGAAATGATAATTATATAACATGATAGAGGTGCTAATTATCATTACAATGGCAATCATAGTACAATATATACATGTATCAAATTAACATGGTGTATACCTTAAATCTGCACAATGATACGTCAAATATATTTCAATAAAAGTACAGAAAAGTAAATTCACAATTCAAAATAAATAAATAAATTTAAATATTCAATAGTTTATTCAAAAACATTTGTTAAGAGCTGTTATAGACTGAATGTTTTTATTCCTCCAAAATTCATAACTTGGAGTTCCAACCCCCAATGTGATGGTATTTACAGACGGGGTTCTTGGGAGGTAAAAAGGGTTAGATAAGGTCAGGTGGGGTCTTGGTCTGATGAGATTGGTACTATTATTTAAAAACAACAACAACAACAACACCAGAGAGCTTATCTCTCTGCACCAGCACAAAGAGGAGGTCATATGCAGACACAGGGAGATGGCACCTGCCTATAAGCCACAAGAAGAGGCCTCAGAATGAAACCTACTTTTCTGGCCCCTTAACCTTGGACTTCCCAGCCTCTAGAACTGGGAAAAGAACTTCTGTTGTTTAAGCCACCCAGTCTATGGTATTTTGTTATGGCAGCTTGAGCTGACTAATACAAGAACCTACTATTTTCTAGGCATTGCAATAGACAATGGGGCACCAATAGCAGTAAGAGACACCAAGTCCTCACTGTTGTAGCATGTATATAGAATGTTGCTTAAAGCCGTGAATGTGGATGAGATCACCTACAAAGAAATTTTATATAAGGAAGCAAAGCAGACAATAGATCAGAGGAGAAAAAGGAAGAAGGAGAGGAGAGCAGTGGAGAAGGGGAGGAGAGAGAGGGAGAGAAAAGAATGCCTCATAAGACTCCAAAGTTCAAGCACATAAGGAAGAACCAGCAAAGGCCCAGTCCATGGCTAGGACTATGATGTCACGGGATATTAACTAGAAAAAAGGTGGCAATGAACAATTATTCAACTGCTGATGTGAGATCAAGTAATGAAGGCAGAAAGTGTTCTCTGCTTTGGCCACTGGAAGTTATCATTAATATTGACAAGAGTCGAGAATGAGCCTCAGATCAAAGTGGACTTAAGAGTAAAAGTGCAGTGAAGAAGTGGAGACAGAGTGGCTACATTTCCTTTTCAAGAAATACTGATGGGAAAGGGAACAGGAAAGGGTGGGGATAATGCAAGATGGAAGAGCTACAATTGTAAGATATAATCATGTTTGTATGCAAATGGGAAAAATCTAACAAAGGGGGAGTCTGATAATGCAGAAAAGAGGGGAAACAATTTAAAGAATGAAGTCCATGGGTATGCAAAAGCAGAAAGGTAACGTGCCTTTGATAGGAGCTAGAAAACTAAAAAGAAATGCAAATATATGTCTATAGGAAGGAAGACTGGAGACAGATGTAGACAAGGCTGTAGGTTTGGTAGATGGAGTGAGAAGATGTGGTTTCCAAGCAGTGGCTTTTATTTTCTCAATGAAGTGTAGGAATTTACTATCTATTTTCATGCTTTCCTACTCCCAACTTGCTTGCATATAAACCACTTAGTCATCCATCAGCAACCACAGGATCATAATTTAGTATTGTTATAGATTCAAAGAGAAAGAATAAATTAACATTAAAATTTTTTAATATCCAAAAGTTGTTCCTGAAGCCCACATAAGAAAAAAAAATAATATATTTGAAACTCGAAGCTTTTATTTTGAAAAATGCAGAACTTGTTGGGATAACAAGGAAAATAAATAAATAAGCAGGAGTAGAGGGAGAAAAATGTCTGAGAATTAAAAAGGAAAGTTCTGAAGGAAGTAGGATGGAGACTTTATGCCATAACAGTGATACACTAGAAAGACAGCAAAGGAATGCTCTGGCTCATGCCCAGGATGAGACTAGATGACAGTGCCTTGGGCCATGAGGGACAAGAGAAAGGGTAAAGGGTAATGTCTTCAGGGTAGGTCAGTAGATACTGGGACACAGAACAAGACCTGGTGGGTGGAGGGAGAGAGGGTCATATAAATGTGAGCCCAGACCTTTACTGATACTACTGAGAGGCTGAAAGCTCTGCCCAACCTATGTCCTGAAGACCCTCTTCACTAAACTGAGTAGAGCACTGAGTTAGATAGGAGTACAGAAATGTGTCTCAGTCAAAGTGACTTCCCAGGAAAGCTTGGGAAGGCAATCAGAATATGTCATTTGGGTGATGGGCTTTCAGGAGGGCACCTGAGGGGCGCCTGGGTGGCTCAGCTGTTAAGCGTCTGCCTTCAGCTCAGGTCATGATCCCAGGGTCCTGGGATCAAGCCCCGCATCGGGCTCCCTGCTCGGCGGGAAGCCTGCTTCTCCCTCTCACACTCCCCTTCCTTGTGTTCCCTCTCTTGCTGTCTCTGTCAAATAAATAAAAATAAAATCTTAAAAAAAAAAATAAAGGAGGCACTTGATGTAATGAGCCCTGGGTGTTATGTGCAACTGATGAATCACTAAACTCTACCTCTGAAACTAATAATATACTATATGTTAATTAATAGATTTAAAATAAAAAAAAATGCCACCCCAATGTATGCCATTTCGGCATGAGAATTATTCTGAACTGAAGGCAACTGAAAAACAGCAGACATGGGAAAGCTCTCTTCCACTTTCTGCCTAAAGGTAAGGCATAGATTTCCCTTTCTGGTGGTATCTCTCACCCCTCTCCCACACCAGGAAGAGGAATTCAACTCTTATCACTGGAGATGGCACCAACTTGAATCTCATTAGCAAACCTTCCTGAAATAATGCTTACCTTCCATTAATTTCCCTGATATTTACTTCATCACAAGTTAACACTCCTAGAAGCCCAACCCCTTTTCTTTTGTGTTGTCACTTCTCCACAGATTTGTCATTCTTCCTTAAAATGGTATATAAGCTCAAGGGCTTAATTGCTTCTTTGGCTTTTTCACTTTCTTTTCTGTGAGAATCCCATCCAGATGTAAAATTAAAATATTAACATCAAATACAATTTGTATGCTTTTTCTCCTGTTAATCTGTCCTTTGTCAGTTTAATTTGCATAGCCCTAGTTATTGAACCTAAGACAATAAAGAATAAATTTTTTCCTCCCCTACACTTGGAATTCACGTGTTTATCCAAGAAAAGCAGAGAGAAAGCCAGATGTGAAGCATGCCTGATAAGTCTCTTAAAGGAAGGTGGATAAAGGAGCCTAGAAAAAAAGAGAGAGAAACACTGAGAGAGTTGTTCAGGCTACTGAGTGAGTGGAAGAACGATGGGGGTGAATAATCAACCATCCAACCGAGGCAAAGAGGAAAAGCTCTAACAGTCTAAGTAGCAACTGCCTTAGTGTTGGGTGTTGAAAGACACAAATGTTTTTTTCTGGCTGCTTGGGCATTCCTTGACTAAAATCTTTAACTAGAACTTGATCATATGATAAGAGCAATTTAGGAGAGCGCAGCACACCTCCTGGAAAAGTAAACGAACTTTCTGCTAGAAGTTGTCAGGGAAGAAATAAATGGTAAAATCCTTCAAAGGGTTAGAACTGAACTCTTGAGTTTCTTCATTTGTACATCCTTGTAGAAGATTTATTTCATTACTCAATGAAAACAAAGTAATTTTCTTTCTATTTCTGTTTACCTTTGGTGCACTTGGCATTTGACTAGACATTTCTGAAATCTGAATCATAGCTTTTCAGGGATTTGATGTTAACTACTAAAGGGCTATGAAATGGTAAGCTAATTACAATTATGCTCCTTAATCCTGGTATTATGCCACAGATAAAGAAGATAAAAGAAAAAATTAGATCTAACTAAGCAATTGATCAATGAATTCTTTTTGAGGAAAGGACACAACGTGTATTTTCTATACACATGAACTTCTTGAGTAATTTCTTAAACTTCAATTATTTTCTAGCTTTATTTCAATAAAAAAGCTCTTTGAGATGGATAAAATATTTTCTAAATAAATACCTTCACCTTTCTCTTAATTTAAACTTTAGGATAGTTTTAGTTTATAATAATTGTTTTTCATTAGGAAACTAATCTCCCTAATTACTGACTTGAGCTCTAAGTTATGAAATAGGGAGGATGAAATTTTGAGAGAGGTAGTAGACAAAATTCTACTTGGGAAGGAAAGGGAAGGAAATTATTATACACAGAATCATTTGGTAAAGCATTTCAACTGCCCTTATTTGAAAATAATCCATCCCTTTCTGAGATACCTCTTCCATTTGGATGGACTTCCCACTTAAATATGGCTAAGGCGATTCCATTTGTGATTCTGGATCAGGTGTTGACACTACTGATTTGGCAAGTTTTCACTACAGTCTCCAGGGGAGAAAGAAGCTGGGGGGGGTGGGGGCAGGGAGAGAAAAGCACTGCTTATTTTTTGCAAATCTCTTGCTTGTTGATTTATAAAGGGACAATCATTGCCAGCCTTAGGCTCTACCACTTCCCTTGTTTAGAGCCTTAAGTAGGTTCCCTGGGCAAGATCTCCAACAACCTAGATCAAAAACCATTCTCTCTTTCTAGATGAAGTTGACAAAATGACCTAGAATACATCAGATTTATTCACAGAGAAAAATCACTATGTTAGTCCAGTTTGTGGTAAGAAACCAGGTATCTGGCTACAGGCAAAGGTGTAGCCATGGATCTCTAATAAAAACAGAATATTAAAAACAGAATAATGAAAACAGAAAACAGGGCTCATTCACTGAAATGTAGTAATCTCCACAAAGCCACCACTGCACCCGGGAGGCATTCATCTAGTCTGGAACAAGAGTCACTAGGTGAGAGAAATTTGTTTAAAAAAATCACTATGGACTACTTGGATGCTATGCCTCAAACAAAACAAAACAAAACAAAACAAAACAAAACGTCTATTTAACACCAACATTTCCCATTTGTTTTTTGGGATTATAACAGACTATGCCCTTCATATTAAGAATATTTACACTGACCTGAGTATGAGTGAATAGAGCCAACTGCCTTACGGTTCCTTTAATAATTCTGGAAGGATTTATTGAACACCTACATGGTGAGAAACATAAGATACCAGGTGTTGTAACACACATCAAAATATACTATGTTCTAACACATCCTCAGAGGATTATAAGTAAACCTCATGAAATGCAACCAATTTAGACTGTGATATGAGTGCAAAAGTAAGAGGGATTCCTTTTGGCTTTGAGTTCAGGAAGGGTGACCTGTGGGCAGATACAGGCATTAAAATCTTCCAAATAGAGGAAATGGAAAGATTCAAAGAGTGGAAAAGGGAGAATTTCAAAGAGTGGAAAAGGGTGGCCAGAGAGAAGGGTTCATACGGAAGGTTATGGACATTGAGGCTGAAAAGTAAGGGAAGGTATAATGGAGGATTCTGACAGCTTCACTAAGGAATTTAAGACTTGCTTTTATTTTTTACTCAGTCCTTTCCAGAGCCTCTAATACGCTAATACACATTGTGACTAAGAAAGAATGTAGCATGGCATAATCTCAAATGTTCTGTTCATGAAAATTTGTATATGAGATGCAAGGAGACCCCTGCCCATTCCTTTCATACCCTTAGAGAAACCCTGTTTTAGGGAATTTGAAACTGCTTCACAATGAATGTGATAGCATTAATATTTACTAATAGAAACAGACCAGCTTAAAAGGTATTTGGCTTTATACTTATTATAGATGATCTAAAAATTATTAAGTCCTAAATTGGAAGATAATTTTAAGTCCATCTGGTGCTACTGGAGCTATCTGATGTTTCAACAGCCTCAAAAAAACAAACGAGAAGCCACACCATTTCATTGTCCAGCATCTGGTGACAGGAGTTCAACCAAAGGAACCTATTCATCTTCAAACAGTTTATTATTTTGAACTGAAATCTACTTTTCTGAGCTTGCTAGGTCCTTCTTTTGGGGCAATCACTAAAAGCCTAAACCTTCTCTTCCCCTAAAGCCTTTTATGTAGTTTGAAACAATTACTTCATCTCCCCTTCATTACTCTTTTCCTAGTTCTTTCAATTGTTCATCACATGGCACAGTTTCTAGGCCCTCGCGAGCAGTCATTCCTCCCTGGATACTTCCAGGTTGTCTGCATGTCTCTTGACATGAAATAGTTGACATGCATTCCTCCCTGTGTGGCCTGTGCTAAGATTTAACAGTCCAAATTCTGAACATTCTGCATCTTTTATCACAGACAAAAGCCATTGGGGTTAATCTGAATTCAATATGAAATTATGATTCATTAAATTATTTAAATACTTTTCAAAATAAACTTCGACTCAGCCTCATCTCCTCCAACTTCTTCCTATGTTGCTGACTTTCAGGACTTTGTTAAAGTTTATCTTTTATCACTGGCATATCCTTCTTTTGCTGCAATAATCTTTTTGATCCTGATTCTGCCAAGTCATCTTCAGTTTGATCAGCAGTCTTCACCTGAGAGTGGATAAAATATTAGATAGGAATAAACTAAATACAAAACCTTGCAAAGGAAACAGACACTCCTGTTCAAGATGTAATTAATCCATTGCTTAGTGAAATGTTATTTATCTACCAAAAGGGATCTCCTACCTTACATGAATTCTAAAAAACTAAGGTTCACTCAAATCTACTTATCCTACCTCTGCCCTATTGGGCCAAGAAAAGAAAGATAAAGGCTATAACATAGCTAGTCAAATATATCATTAGCTCCTCCCTTGATACCACTCTGCTTTCAATAGGTCTCAGAATTTGCCTTTTCCTTTCTGAAAACTGGCATCTGTAGAATTCTAACTTTTCTCTTATTCTCTGTGATTTGGCAAAAATACTGACAGCATTTCTGCCATCTTGCCTCTATGTTCTCTTACTATCAAGTGTCGTTTTCCACTTGGAGGAACCGTATTTTTATTCTCACCCTAAATGACAATGTTTTGTGTTGGAGCAGGAGATCTTAGCTGAGCATCATCTTTAAAACTAATACTACTTACCCCAAAGGAAAAGAAAGATTCATTCCCTTATCTGTCTTGCTCTGAACCAGGGTTCCTCAATCTCAGTACTATCAACATTTTGAATCAGATAATTCTTTGTGGAGAGATGTGCTGCACAAAGTAAAATAATTTTTCTGGCCTTCACCTACTAGATACTAGTAGCTATAACCCTCTCCTAAGTAGTGACCATCAAAAATGTCTCCAAACATTGTCAAATGTCCCATGTGTTGGGGGAAAGGGAGTTCCCTAGTTAAGAACTACAGATCTGACCAGAAACAAATTGAAAAGAATGACCTTTTGTTATGGTTTTTTGCTCTAATATGTACTCTTTTTATTTAATTCCATTAAAACTAATTCAATGAATGGTATAAAATTAAACCAGGAAAACATACCTAGAATTCCTAATAATAATAATAATTATAATAATAAAAACTGTTTATGGCTTTAGAAGGCAAGTGTTACAAAATTCAGACAGCAAAACTAAGGGTCAAGAAGTATCAACTACGGGGCGCCTGGGTGGTGCAGTCGTTAAGCGTCTGCCTTTGGCTCAGGGCTTGATCCCAGGGTCCTGGGATCGAGCCCCACATCAGGCTCCTCTGCTGGGAGCCTGCTTCTTCCTCTCCCACTCCCCCTGCTTGTGTTCCCTCTCTCGCTGGCTGTCTCTCTCTCTGTCAAATAAATAAATAAAATCCTTAAAAAAAAAAAAAAGTATCAACTACGCCTTAGTCCATTACGGCTACTGTAACAAATACCATAAACAACAAACATTTATTTCTCATAGTTCTGGAGGCTGGGAAGTCCAAGATCAAGGTGTCAGTTGATTGGTTCCTAATGAGAAACTCTTCCTAGTTTGCGGATGGACACTCTCTTGCTGTGTCCTCTTACGGCAGGATGACCATCTCTCTCATATCTCTTCTTACAAGGGCACTAATCCCATTCATGAGGGTTCCACCTTCATGACCTAATCACCTCTCAAGGCCCCACCTCCAAATACCATTACATTGGGGATTAGGGCTTCTACATATGAATTTTGGAAGGGGACACAAATATTTAGTCCATAGCAAATAGTAACCACAAGAATCATGATTACAATAGGATTAAACTGTGTTTTCCTTGATATATATTTACGCTTCATGTAGGGCTTTCAAAGGTCACATAAGTCTGCAAACTGGTTAAATTCCCTAACCCCTTCACCTATACCACCAGTCTTGGCTCTCTTCCTTCCTTTCAATCTCAAAGAATTTTTGTCACTGTTTATTTCTCTGCCCAGTACCATTCCATAAAGAAGGACAATGTGTATCCATGGATACAAAATGTCCCAAGGACACCAAGAAGAAAGAGAATACAAGAGAAATAGCAGCACAACCAGTCCCTTTCCTTGGGGAAGAGCTTGTTGGAGTATCTATCGCCCCCTGGTGGTAAGATAATCTATTTCTTTCCGCTTTTATTTTGGACTTGGGCTTAGTGGCTAGGACTTATTTTCAAGGCTGTTTTATATCAACTCTGTCAAGAAGCCAGCAGGAAGATGTCATCTATTTTTTTTCCCAAGAAAAGGATCAGGCCAGAATAAAGTGAAGCACTGCTTATTTTGGCAAATGGTTGCATTGATTTTTCACATTTCAAATGGTGACATGTTTGACATCTTTTATCTTTGAATCAAGAATAA
The DNA here is from genome assembly GCF_024610735.1 of Ursus americanus. Taxonomy (NCBI): domain Eukaryota; kingdom Metazoa; phylum Chordata; class Mammalia; order Carnivora; family Ursidae; genus Ursus; species Ursus americanus. Next base: position 31,794,381 of record NC_142148.1, on the reverse strand, counting down.
GGTTAAGGTCAACTGTTGATCCAGTGTCTATGTTCTCATTTTTTAATTACAAAATTAAAATTTAAAATGCACTGACAAAACAGACAGCACATTTCACAGGTCTCATTAGGTCAACTTCATTCTCTTTTAAAAACATTCTAATAAATCAGAAAAAATAATCAAAGGCTATTATTCCAATTGTGGTAAAGCTGAGCCTACCAAATATTAGATCAGTAAAAAATTCTTTGAGAGCTGACAGCAAACTGACTCTTCTGTTATTGTGCTATCATGGAATCTGCTCATGAAACAGAACTTGACATCTGTATTTTGGTAGGTTAATGGGGGAGGGAAAAAAAATCCCTGCTTTGTAAGATTTTAATTTTTACGGCTCCTAGTCATTTTAATATAAACTTGGCAAAAGAAAGGAAATAAAAAATCAGAGAAAAGAACACAGCTAAATTAAATATATTGGTCTGGGTCAGTGAGAGTTTCAATGCCTGCCAAAATTGATTTTCAGCAACATGCAACATTTTCAGTGAAGAGAGAGTGATGTTAGTGAATGAATTTAGCATCGTTTAAAATTTTATTCCAGACAGACAATGAATCTTAGAGCATAACTTTGATTCCTTGTGCTTTAACACATTGATCTATGAAAGAAATTCATCAGCCTTAAACCTATTATACATGGCGCACTGGGAAATAATCTCAACAACCACTCCTCCCCTCAGAAATATAACAAAGGCTCTCATAATAAACGAAGGGCTTCTTTTCAGGAAACAAGTTCTTCTTCAAAACAAATCTATCCCATTGGGAGGTGGCCTAAGAGGTGAACTATGCATTGACCTAAAAAAGTTAATTCACTGTAATTCTAGATTAGTCAAGAAGCACTTTGGCAACATGGAATAAAGGCAGTGTATAAATCCAAATAATGAATATGATTATGAATCAGATCATAACTATACAAACATGCCCATTTCACAAAGGCAGAGTTTTGATGTATCAATACCCAGATCCTTTTGCAAGAGGATAATTCAATGAATACCGACACCAGAAGCCTCTGATTGCATGTGCATGAGACCTTGGTCTCCAAATCCCTTAAATAAATGTCACACCCTTGCACATGTGTTGGCTGGCTTCGAGGCACCAAGCTCTATTAGATTTCAAGGTGCAATGGAGATGCCGCCCTGCAAGGTGCACTGGCACTCCTATGAACCGCTTGTCTCATCCTGGTTCCAGGGTTTAGAGGAAAAACAGCAAGCATCAAAGCAGATGGGACTCTATCCTCTGATATCTATGGTCTGTGGGTGGGGCTACAACGCTCTAGAGAATTATTCTGTATAAATTTTATCAGTCTGGAAGCACTCTTTACAAGCATGTTTCCTACTCCAAGGCAGAGGCAGGTTCACGCACTAAACAGTGGTTCTATTCAGTCTTCTGCCTTCCACTCTCTATCTTCTGGATGTATTTAAGTTGTAGGAGAAATAGGACCAAGAGATACACTGACTACAAATGATGAAATTCAGGAGTGCAGTCTTCAAGTAAATTCTAAAGAAATGAAGACCTGGAGACTCTGACGATCATCTGCCTTTAAACAACAGTTTATTCAGGAATGGGGATGTTGAGTTCAGGGGACTAATTTGACATTTGTAAGGTTATCAAGCAAGAACTGAGTCCATTTTTGGTACCACTTTTTGCACAAACTGGTCCAAAATAAATAACCAGCACAGCTGTGGTGCAGAAAACCTCCTGTGTAAATTATTTTCATGTGTGTGGCTTTTTAAAATGAATTTCCATCAATCTTTCCATGGGTTTTGGTCCACATTAGTACTGACTATAACTGTATTTTTCCAAAAAGTTAAGGGAGGTGACTATCGATCAGGGACCATCTCTATTATGTCCTCTTCTTTGTTGTTGTTGTTATTTGTTCTGTTTTGTTTTCAGATTGGGTTTGAGGCTTGCCACATATTTACTCACTACACTTAAGAGGTCACAGAACTTGATTTGGTTTGAAGCAATGTGCGAGTGATTAAATTTGGGTAGCTTCCCACCTCTCCCATTCTATCTCCTTCTACCTCCTCTCCTGAACACTCAGAATTCTTGGCTTTACTATTTATAGTTGCAGGGCAGCTCTTGCTTCTCCCACCCACCATTGCTCCAATTTGAAACACATGCAGGGAAAGAGAGGAAGGGGAGCTTGTGGGAGGAGAGGTGGAAGAACCACACCCATTGTGAAGCCACCATCTCATCCTGTTTGCATGTGGTCAAACACCCAGAAAGAGGGTTTGCTAAGGCTCATTTCAGTACACCCATGCTCACTGGTCCAAATACATGTCGGTTTCATATTGTCTGACTCATTCTGATTTTGGCACAAATCAGTTTCTTGATCATGATGGAGGAAAAACCAATAAAGAGAAATGCCTCAAGTCATTCCCTCTGATGCTTGAAAATAAGAAGGAGAGTAGGGGAAGAATAAAACCTTCTCATCATTTTCTCAGGAGTTATCACATTCTGAAAATCCTGCACCTGACCCTATGAAAACTTAATTCCGAAAGGTGGTATCTCATAGCAAATACCACCCCCTCCCCCGTGCACACGTGTACACACACACACACACACACACACACACGGGGAAAGGGAGGAAGGTCAGGTGGCTTAGGCTTTAAAACAACTTAAACATTTTTCTGGAAGGTGAGAAGGTAAGGAATCTAAAAGAAAAAAAAATCTGTAATAGTATTTTGGCAAACTCTCCACACTATAAACTCTATACATAGGCAATTGTTCACTTGTGCCAATTTTGCTTAACTAAAAATGATTCAGATTAAATGTTAGGGGTGGATTTTTGGTGATGGCAAAGCCTATGTTCTTTTTATCCTTTAAAAAGAATCCAAATAGAAAATAAAGAGGTTGCTCCTACTGCCTCTGTCTTCTGTACATTCGACAGTCACTATGGTCTCCTTTAGGTATTTTGTTTCCTTGAAACTTTGAGGTTTTATACTTGCATCTATGACTTATCCTTCATGTAAATAAGTGGCTGGAGTAAATCATTTGTAAAAAGGCTAAAGAAAAAAGGCAAATAACTGGTGATCATTACTGTTACTGACAGCAGGTAAAAACTTGGGAGGATGATGATGTTTGATGTCAAAATGAGCAACAGAAATTTGGAGTCAAGAAGGCCTAGGTTTAAATTCTGACTCTCATTTCTAGCTGTGAAAACTTGGGCCAGCTTTTTAAAGAATCTTCCTAAGGCTCTGTCTCCTTACCTACAGAAGAGTGTTGATAAGGACATATATTTCATAGGAATGGTATAAGAGCTAACTCATATAAAGACATCCCCCAGGAAACTAACATTTAGATTTAAATTTGGGGAGAAAATCAATCACAAGACTCTAATCTGGTTGTGAACTGTTTCTCCAACCTTACTCTTTTAAATCAAGAAAATGGTTCTTGAATTCAATGTAGTGCTTTAGCAATGGTATAAATTTCCATAATGGGCTCCATTTTCAAAATTCGCTGAACAAAACAAAATCTAACAAATACTGATAACTGTTGTATATTCTAGTCCACTTTTTTAAAAGAGGACATAGTTACAAATGCATAGCCAACTAACTAACCTCATCCAAGAATAAGAAAAATAAAAATACCATGTGTATTTCTGTTTATTAGTATCTGCAATTTGGACAACGAGCCCTCCTCTGGGGTTTGGATGAGTTCCAACAGGAAGACTAGGCCAGTCCTCAAAAATGTCAAGCCACAAGGGAATTTCCAAAGTTGATTGATAACAGCTGATTACACATCCTACCCATCTGTGCCCTCCTTCTCCCACCCACAGACAAAAAAAGGAAGGAAAAAAATAAGCACAAAACACAAACTCTATTACTGGACACACCTTTTGTCAAGTCCACTGTGCTATCTTCTCTTTCTCCAAGACCCATTTGGAATGTTAGGTTCCTTAATAATCCAAGCACTCCATAGATGTTAAGTCCAGGATCATATAATGTTGAAAAGTTGAGAGACTGAGATATTTTTTCTTAAGAGAAAGAAGCAAACTGAAATCTAATCTTCAAGTTAGTTTTATTTGTCTCTGAAAGTGTTTCTTGTATGATTAATAACATATTCCATAGTTAACCTGATGAGCAAAGAAAATAAAGTTCTGAGGGAAAGTTAAACTCATAGTTAAATTCATTCCTAGCCATTTTTATCAGTATTTGAGATTCTTAAGAAAACCTGCTATTTTTTTACAATAATATTTTTTTTATTATGTTAGTCACCATACAGTACATTCCTGGTTTTTGATGCAAAGTTCAATGATTCATTAGTTGCGTATAACACCCAGTGCACCATGCAATACGTGCCCTCCTTACTACCCATCACCAGTCTATCCCATTCCCCCATCCCCCTCCCCTCTGAAGCCCTCAGTTTGTTTCTCAGAGTCCATAGTCTCTCATACTTCATTCCCCCTTCTGATTACCCCCCTTTCTTTATCCCTTTCTTCTCCTACCGATCATCCTACTTCTTATGTTCCATAGATGAGAGAAACCATATGATAATTGTCTTTCTCTGCTTGACTTATTTCACTTAGCATTATCTCCTCCAGTGCCATCCATGTTGCAGCAAATGTTGAAAAATCATTCTTTTTGATAGCTGAGTAATATTCCATTGTATATATGGACCACATCTTCTTAATCCAGTCATCTGTTGAAGGGCATCTCGGCTCCTTCCACGATTTAGCTATTGTGGACAATGCTGCTATGAACATTGGGGTGCGCATGGCCCTTCTCTTCACTACGTCTGTATCTTTGGGGTAAATACCCAGTAGTGCAATGGCTGGATCATAGGGTAGCTCAATTTTTAATTTTTTAAGGGACCTCCACACTGTTTTCCAGAGTGGCTGTACCAACTTGCATTCCCACCAACAATGTAGGAGAGATACCCTTTCTCCACATCCTCTCCAACAATTGTTGTGTCTTGCCTTGTCAATTTTTGCCAATCTAACTGGTGTAAGGTGGTATCTCAGTGTGGTTTTGATTTGAATTTCCCTGATGGCTAATGATTTTGAACATTTTTTCATGTGTCTGTTAGCCATTTGTATGTCTCATTGGAAAAGTGTCTATTCATATCTTCTGCAGAAGAAAACCTGCTATTTTAGACACCTTTATAAAAGCCATGGTATTTTATAAAAGCCATGGTATTTTGGCCCTGAGGTTCAGCCTATGATAGATATCTGATCATATTCCCATATTTATTTCCATATTTAGCTGTTTCTTTCAATATTAAATCAAGATCAAGAGACATATTATTGAAAGTGATGGTTGGATCCTTGGCTAGAAGTCAGGCACAGGTTTTGTTTTTGCTTGAAGTTGTTCCACATAATCAGTATGTCTTCTTCGCTTCACACATCAGCAGGGCCTATCAGGATATATACCAATCTACATTATGGTTCTTCAAAAGAATCCTCTAAGAACCATTTAAAAATTCTGTCTTGGTCACCAGGTGGCTCAGTTGGTTAAGTGTCTGCCTTTGGCTCAGGTCCCAGTCCTGGAGTCCCAGGACCGAGTTCCACATGGGGCTCTCTACTCAGCGGGGAGTCTGCTTCTCCCTCTGACCCTCCTCCCCTCATGCTTTCTCTCTCTCTCACTCAAATAAATAAATAAAATCTTAAAAAAAAAGAAAAAAAAATCCTTTCTTCCATAAAGGGATTTTTAGTGGAACGATTCGCCATCATGTATTTACTACACATGTGCAAAAAAGAGTTGATCTGACCTTGCATGTTTGAACATGCCCAATGGCTCACTGCCCTCCTATGTATGTGCAATTGGTTTGGTGTGATGTCCTATAGCACCATTTGATAAAATAATGCCTTCCAATTGCTTTTTGGAATAGACCACCAGTGATCTTATCATAATGAGAAATATTAATACTAAAGACTAGTCCAACCCGAAGCAATTAGGAAGTAGCTTCTTCTTACTATTCATTTACAAATTTAAAAGCAATGCCTATCAACTGTCTTTTAACTTATTAGACTTACTTTTGATTATATACATGTCTGCATTGTTTGACGTTTTTAAAGTAACTATGTAATCATAATTGTTATTTAATTAAAAGTACATAAAATCACAAATACTATTATTATATGATCTATGTAAGCACATATTATATAGTTAAATATTGTTTAAGTATCAGTGAGGGGTGTTATGTGTTGTATGTTGAGGATAATTTGGGGGAGGGAGGGTCTAATTCTTAGCTAGGTCACTTTCTGCTTATGTGATCTCTTGAAAATTATTTAAAGTGAGTGTGTTTTCAGAGAACAAACTGGTGGTTGTCCAAAGGGAGGTGAAATAGAAAAAGGGGATTAAGAGTACATTTATCTTGATGAGGACTGAGAAATTTATAAGACTGCTGAATCATTATATCGTATACCTGAAATTAATACAACACTATGTTAATTATACCTCTCAATAAATAAATAAAAATAAAGTGAGTGTATTTTACTCTTCATTCATAAAATGAGGATGGTAATGGGTAATCTTCTTATAAAGATTAGCAGAAGTCAAACACAATGCAGTTCTAGTTTTTGTTGTGCCATCAGTGGTAGACATTACTATTGTTGTTATTACTATCATTATTATATTATAAGCTACCATTGCTCACAGTGGCCTCTGACTTCCTAATAGCCACCCTTCCTATGCTTCGCAGTTCTCCAAAGATTGCTAACAGCTAGAGAGTGATCCAGTCCATGGATACAATCAGCACCTTTGGGTGTCATTTCTCTTGGGCAGAAAAACCTATATCGTTGTCATCTGTTTTTCTGTCTGGTATATACATAGGATAAAAGCTGTTCAACCTTGAAGAATTGTCTGAATACACTCTTATCCTTCAAATTAAATGAAAAACAATAAATATGAAGAAAAATACCTATCAACTGATTCTAAATGGCTAACTTATAAAAATATTCACCAATGAAATCTAAACTTAACATATGTCTTGGAACAGATTCATCCAACATTTTGGTTGATATGCAGAGGGCCTAGACAGTATCTATTTTTCGACAGTACTCCTATTTGATCACTCTCTTAAAGTTTATTTTCATGGCTAATATTAGACTTCAACATATAGTTTAAATAAGTTCATTTGTTCTCTGAAATATATCATTTGGTGAAAAGTTTGGGGAAAACAAGTAATTAAATGGAATAACTTGGCATGTGGCTTCATTTCTCTGCTGAAGGATATACAGTTGCATGTCAAGATGGATAAATAAGCTTCACCCAATAGACAAGAGCTCATGCAACAATTTAATACTTAATTAGAAAGACCAGAATTAAGCTGTTGTGTCTGGGGCTTAGATATGCATTAAACTTGGAGGAAAGGAGACAAATTCCCAGAAACCTCATAAGATAAAAATTAATTGGAATGGTACAACAGGACAATGGTGATCCCTTAAAAAAATAATGGAAGACAGATGACCCTACTAGACACCTCAGAGGAAAGAACCTTAGATAGAAACAACTGTAAAAACTGCACAATTATGTCAATAGACATTTTCAAAGGGGTTAATTTTTTTTTGAAGGTGCCAAATTATCTGTGCGGTATTTTTATTTTTTATTTGCAGCATAATTATCATCTAAGCACTGCTATATCTATCTGTAGGGCAAATGGATATTTTGCCAAATGCAAGACTTTCTCTTTTTTAAAAGCTTCTTTAAATATAAGAAGAAAATACAAACAGTGCTGTCAAAATCTACCCTGAAACTCAGGAGGAAATTCTCATGGAAACGTGGCTACTCCACAAGTAGTACAAGGAGATTCTGGCTCCCAGGACTGTACTCAAAATCTAAAGCAGACACTGACCCATATTTATGATTTGGAAACTTTTTCACTATTATTAATTTATGCTTTTAATTTATGCCTTCCACATTTTCTCTCTCACTACATATATATACACATATTATATACATATTCTTCTAAAATGCACTTATGAGTTTGTTTTAGTGCTTAAAACTTTTAAAATAATACACATCACCAATGTTTTATATATAAGCTCTCAATTTCCCCATATATTAATTATAAGTTAAAGCCTCACACATACCATTTAGATGACAACAATTAATAAAGATGAAAATTATTCCAATGGTAATCATTATTTATATGGCACAAACCACAGTATATTGCATGGGTCAACTTAGTCTTCTATACAGTGAAGTAAGTGTTTTCCAGAATCCACTCTAACCTCCAGTGTGCATTAAATGTTGCCCACACAAAGCTGAAAAGCTGTTGTGTTCCAAATAGAGTGGAATTTAGGAACTGAGAAGAACCAAGTTCATGGCCAACATCTCTTCTGATTCTAAAATAATTAAAACAATTCATTTTCATTTCTGAGCTTAAATGGTGGTCCTTCATGATCCTGGGAAGATAAGGCTAATTTGATTCTTACATTTTACTTAGATTAGTTCAGTCCTCATCAGAGTAAGGTGAAAGACTTTTCTATCAGGACTGCCTTCTGCTCAATGAGACCTGTTTTCCTCCACCATACAGTCAGATCACCATGATTCTCTAGCATTTGAAAGATTGTAAACAAGTTATTCCAGGTGGGATAAAAATGAGTAAACCAGAGTTTGCTCTCTTTTCTTACTTTCCCCACAGATTTGTGAGGTCAGGTTCTTGTTCTCTGTCCGGATGGGTGTTTATTCAAAGGGGTTGGCAGTGAAAAGTTGAAAGCAGATAAGCTAGACATGAGCACAAATGTTCCAAACAGTTGAGGGGTGATGCTCAGAAATCTTGATCCTAGGAAAGTAGCAGCAACAGTTCTGTTTATATCAAAGCTGAGACCAAGACTCAGGAAAGGATAGCAGCCTTTAAGAATGAATTTTATATCAGCCTAAAGACAGAAGAACATGTGCCATTGAATGCTGTGTTCTATCCCTGTTCTGTTCCAAAATCCTGATAAATATTATCTGATACAGAGAAGTGTTATAAATAATAAAAGGGCTAAAGATGGAAACTTTTGTAAATAAAGTTTTGTTATTTTTAAGATACTAGTAATAGCTGAACTTAAATAACCAAAAAAATTGCTTAGTAATTATCCTAATTTAGGTAAGAGTAGTTACTAATTATTCTAACATGTAAAGTGGTGCCTCAAAGTATGCGAATGTGCGTGAAAAAGGTTTGTTCTCTTTCTCTGGTTTATTAGCCCTGGAATCCTGTTTCATTCATTCTTTATATTAAAATAAATTAACGGAAAGCTAACCTCTTACTAGGTATCACAGGGAAAAGATTTAAATTGACCCCTCTGATCTTCTCTTTTGTATTCCTAGTTAGTTCATGGTAATTTAAAATATTTCAAAGCCCAGTTGTTAACACATTTAAAATAAGAATCAACTGAATGTATGAAATTGGTTATACCTTCAAAATAGAGTAGTAGAGTCTGGGTCATGGAGTGAAAGTAAGCACATGGCAAGAATTGGTTCCTTGGCTTTGATCCTTAAGTCTATTCCACTTTTGTGCATCAAACCCATCAACCAACCTACAAGTATCTGAGACATCCCTACAACATCATACATTCATGCATTTATTTATTCAATAAATATTTGTAAAGCATCTACCATGATCCTGGTACTAATTAGACAATGGGATTTTAAAAAGGAATAAGTGTTTAAAGTTGTGTGTGTGGGGGGGTAAACAGAAGGGGGAATGAACCATGAGAGATTATGGACTCTGGGAAACAAACTGAGGGCTTCGGGGGGGGTGGGGTGGGATAGGCTGGTGATGGGTATTAAGGAGGGCACGTATTGCATGGTGCACTGGGTGTTATACGCAAGTAATGAATCATGGAACTTTACACCAAAAACAAGGGATGTGCTGTATGGTGTGCTGTATGGTGACGAACATAATAAAAAAATTATTATTAAAAAAAATAAATAAAGTTGTGTGTGTGTAGAATGGCAGGGTGAGTGTGACACGTGCATGTATAGATGCACTTCAGGGACTCAACAAAGGTAGCTAAAGTTCTCTGAATTAACTATGTCAAGTTTTCCTTCAAAAACCACCTATATCACATATGGGGCTATGTATTCCCAGTGACGTTCACTTCATCTCTCAGTTACCACTCATGCAACTGGGGAGGGGTGTCGGGGATAAGCAATATAGAAACCACTTTTTTTTTATTATTTATATTGACTCATAAATGAGACAGGAGAACAAGGGCAAGAACAGGAAGGCCCAACCCTTCTAAGTAACATATTGGGAGTTGGCTTTCCACTTGGCCTACCCCAAGTGAACTGTTCATGGGTAAATTCTGAGACCTGATCTCTCCTCAAACTTAATCTCTGAAAAGCGATCAGTCCTGTTCTTACATGAGACATTAGACTGGAGAATAAAATACCAGCACATCCTTGGCAGGGAATCAGGAATCAGGAAAAACCCTAAGAGTCCAAGGTCATGCCAGCAGGTCAACTGATAGATCCTACACAGCAAAAACTATTGCCAGGGGAGGACAGGCCTGTAGGTAGGAAATGGCCTTTGAGAAGGACTCTATTCTTTACAACTGTTAGGAAAACCTCTACATAACAAGCATGTGCTTATGCCTCAAGGGCAAAGCATACTACGGATGAACTAAAATACAACTTCTACTTGTAACTTCATTAATAGTTCCTACTACAGACTTTTGTAATTCAGGAATTCTCTTAGAGCAGATGAAATTTAAGAGAAACATCTCCAAAATGAAAATGATTTTATGATAGACATTTTGTTGGCTAGGTAAAAGTTGGTTTTTTTAAAAAAAAAAAGGTCTACAGGTACTTTTTTCACGGCAATCAGTTTCATAAGTTGATTTTAATGTAATATTTAAACTTAAATTATAAAATTGTCTGTCATGTAGAGAGTGTCATCAGGAGACAATGTGATGCAGAGACTGTTAATTGGCTTTCATAGCTACTTACACAGCATGCAAATAAATGACACTTACTCTTTAAATTAGAAAAATAATCCCATCCAACTTTTCTCAATACGTTTTTCCACCTGCTAACGACATGGACGACTGGGGAATCTCTATTTGCAATGGAAAAGCACACAACCTTACAGAGGTGGTTAAAAGATAATCAATGCCAATTTGTTATTTCGACAATGACAGAGAACATGTAAGTAAATACAATGATCTGGGAGGAAAAGGAAATATACTTTTGACTAGGCTGCAAACATAAATTTTGATTGACCCATCAAGAATGTGGGTGAGTGAGGACCCAAAGTATAAAGCCTATGAAGTGAAAGTTTCAGAAAAGAGATTTGGTCTTGAAGTAAGGAAATATGAGGGGTCTTGGTATATGCTGTTGACCTATGATGTGTTGACCTATGAGGTGGAGGTAATGAGTACTCTTGACTCCATGGTGTTAGTGTAAACAATCCCTTGGGCTCAAGTATCAGCCATTTAAGTACAATCAGGAGACAGTGGAAGTGATGTTTATAGGCTAGAAGTCTGGGCTCCTTTTTAAACAACCTTGGGTATACAGATCACAAAACAGAAACCTGATATGATGGGAAGAAAACAAGAGGAAGTGGCACAGGGTAAACTTGACGGTTGGGGTTAGAAATCCCAAAATCTAGTTCTAAGAAAGAAAAAAACTTTATCCATTTGAGATGAAATTGTAAGTCTCACCTCAAAAAGTTATAGTGTATAACTGTTTACCTGAGGTTGACAAAAATCTATTTTTGCAAGACACTTTTAATTTTCAAAGTTACGATTTTCATTTATCTGTGTAAATAGGAAGTTGTGTTACAAGTTTGTCCTGAGGCAAATTTTTAAAACAATTTAACTTTGAAATTAAAAATATAACATGCTTGTATTTATTATATTTTGCTAAATCCAGTATAAAAATTATTGACAGTTTAAAGGAGGAGTATATAAATATCCTTAGTACCAAGACTGACCCTGCCTAGAAGTCAAATTTGTTGTCAATAATTTCCTAAGTGAATAAATACTGACACTTAGTTGCATGTTATTATATGAAAGAAACCAATGTGAAAATGCTACATTCTGTATGATTCCAACCATAGGGCATTCTGGAAAAGGCAAAACTACGGAGATACTAAAAAGATCAGTGGTTTACCAGGGAGTGCTGTCAGTGTGGACAGATGAATAGGCAAAGCAAAGAGGATTTTTAGGGCAGTGAAAATATCTGTATGATATTATGATACATTTCATTATACATTTATCCAAATCCGTAGAATAGACAACACAAAGAATGAATCCTAAGGTAAACTATGGACTATGAATGATTATAATGTGACAATGTAAGTTCATCTTTGGTAAAAAATGTACCATCTGGTGAGTGATGTTGATGATGGAGGCGGCTATGCATGTGCGGGTGCAGAGCATATTGGGAAACCCTCTCAACTTTCTTCTCAATTTTTTTGTAAACTTGAAACTTCTCTAAAAGAAATGTCTCTAAATAAATAAATAAGTGCAAAGGAGATGGATGGAAACAAGCAAGAAGTAGATTTGTGTGATGGGTTTGTTTCAGTCCAGTCCAGAAGAAACATTCTAGATTTTCAAGGGAGAATAAAAAAAAAAAAATCATTCATACATCCTAGGGAAGAGGGCTCAAGGCTCTCTTGGCCTCATCAATGATCCACTGTGGTGTCTGTAATTTTGGCTTCATTCTTGCCTTTGGTATAACGCAAACTGTAGTTACTGCCCTCTAAATTCTTTTTTTTTAATAATAATTTTTTATTATGTTATGTTATGCCCTCTAAATTCTAATTGGAGTGCTAACGTTCTTTTCATAAGCAGGCTCTGAAATATAGTCTTAGCCCTAATTGAAAAGTATACTTTCATTGAATAAATGATCTGCACAACTTGAGATCTGAGATCTGAAGGAACTAGTTATTCTATGTCCAATCAGATTTGGTCTCTTCAACTCCCTTTCAGAAGCCTGTTTCCTCACTCTCCCTGTTTCCCGTCAGTTAAAACTCAACACCACCACATCCTTCTGTTACAACCAGAGACTCTCCAATTCTGTAAAGAGTGCTATCATTCACCCTCACTAAGCCAGTCCTCCCCTAACTTGCGCGCGCACACACACAGAGACACACTCTACCAAGTTCCATTTGTGCTTCTTTTGCTGTATGTCCTACATTTGCTCTTTATATTCTGTTTACAGTGCCCTCACTCTATTGTTAATAGCCACATAACTGGTCTCCCTGTCTCTAATCTCTCCAGCACTTCTCTCTGAGATTCTCTTAGCAAATCATTCTTCAAATCTGCCAGTTTTGGGATCTGATACTTCAGTAGTTCTCCACTGCCTACAGACAAAACGTCAAACCTCTAATTAGACTTTTTCACTCAATTCTCTATTGTTACCTCTTTTTACCCAATCCTCTAGTCTAGACTGCTGCCATTTTCCTACCCAAGCACAATTTGTGTTTTCTCTCCTCTGTGTCATGGCTTCAGCTACAACTACCTCTGCTTGAAATGTATCTATCAGTGTATCTACTTTGTGAAATACAGATCATCTTTTAAGCCTTCATTCTAGTATCCCTATCCCATGGAGTTCTGCTCCAGTCACCCAGACTGGTCTCCCTTCTCAAGATCCCCTTAGTATTTTATCTATATCTTTTCTATGGGACTTGTCACATACCTCCCTATATCATGTTTGTTTGTGAATGTACTTTATCACCCCTTCTCTTTAACCAGGTTGTGAGATTAGATCCTGTCTGATTCATTCACCTTGAAAGCCCCCCACAGTGTTTTACACATAGTAGAAACACAGTAAATATTTGTTGGGCAAAGAGCAAGCAGCTCAATAGAAAGCCTAGAGTTTGAAGACCTTTTTATGAATTTACCATTCCAAACTAGTCACCAAATGTTTGACCCCCTACTCATGAGATTTTAAAGAATCACATGATGAACTTCTGTGTTATTACTACTGTTCTTTTGAAATAGAAACAAAATAGGATAGAGGTGTTAGAACTTGTATGATAAAAAAGTAAATTAAAGGGAATGAATATGTGATTAAAGCAACTTTTTAACATACTTTTGATACATAATCAAAATTACTGTGTGATTAAAGTCCACCAAAATGAAAAATTAGCTCATTTTTCACAACTTTGAACTGAATCTTAAATAGGAAGAAGAAATATCAAGTTTAGATTTGTACATATAATTAAATCTGAATACCTGAAACTCCTTTAAAATCATAATCTGAGAAACTATGCTGAGTTAATTAAGTTTAAACTGCATTATCTCTTCAGCCATTTAAACGTTATTTTTATATAATATAAACTTATGGACATGTTTTCATAACTTAAAATTTTAAAGATGTTCTCTTTTGGGTTCAAATAAAACATGAATTATTTAAGCAGATTATTAACTGTGCTGCCTTTGGAATGACATAAACAAGTTCTCAGTTAATCAGTTCGTGGCATCTGTTCTTCTTCAGAAATTAGAATAGAAAGATGTGAAAATAAGTATTTGTTTGTATAATGCTGTGATTGATGTCAGTTTCCCTTTTTATTTTCAAACTTTCTGTAAAAGAGCAATCCAGTTTGAACCACTTATAAGGAAAAAAATGTACCCTAAAAATAAAACCACTGTCTGAAGTTTTTTGAAGGCTTGATCAAGGATCAGGGGGAGGTTAACTAAAGTGTAAAACTGTGATTTAGTTGTCAGCCTAACAAATCCATCTTGCATGTGGGGAAAAACAAGCTCAATGCAGTTTACCAACCTCTATCTCTGATTATCTCACATGGTAGCTGCCTTCTGCTTCCATGGTCCTAATCTTGGATAAATGGCTAAAGAGGTAATGCTGCTTCAATCTTTAGAAATGTATTTCTAACTGGAGGGTGTGTGTGTGTGTGTGTGTGTGTGTGTGTGTGTATGTACTCACGCACACTGTGGTAAAATTTCCACCTGGGTACTTAGTCAGTTGAGCGGCCGACTCTTGGTTTTGGTTCAGGTCATCATTTCAGGGTCCTGGGATCCAGTTCCACACTCAGTGGGGAGTCTGCTTGAGGATTTTCTCCCTCTCCCTTCACCACCCCCCTGCTTGCACTCTCTCCCCCCACCAAAATAAATAAATAAATCTTTTTAAAAACTTCCATAAAGAATAAATTACCATTTTTTAGGGATTCTTTTTTCCAACTCACAGAAAAATAGAAAGCCTAGACTTCCATGTTAGTTCCATAATTTATTAGTTGTGTGATACTCATTAAGTCACCCGATATGTCTGCAGCACTATAAGATAAAGATAAGAATAGTTCTTCCTATGTAGGCTGTAATAAGTATTATATGAAAAAATACAAGCTATATGTATGGCAACTATTTCTGCTGGAAATTCATCCATCAGTGTCTCTACCTCGCTGGGTAAAAAGTTGGTGATAATAAAGAACTGGGTGCAAAAGCCTGATTAAAGGTGTTGAACCACAATAAGCACTGAGTCAATTGCACTTGGTACTGCTGGTATATTAATTGTTGTTGTATTGTTCCTGTTGTTGTATAATCCACCTTCTTTATTTTATAGAAGATTAAGCAGACCTAGAAGCATCAAGTAGGTATACCTTAATGACCAAGAGTATCTGTTCTATGCCACACTTCCTAAGTTTGAATCCCAACCCTCTGCCTAACAGCCATGTAATCTTGGTCAACTTAATTAATACCATTACTTCAGTTTCCAAATTTGTAAAATATGAATAATAGTAGTCACCACCTCGTAGTGTTGTTGGGCAGATAAAATGAATTAATCCATAAAAAGCAATTTGAATAGTATAAGGGCTCAATAAACACTAGTTACAGTTAGTGCAATAGAATCATGATTACTACTACTACCTCTATTGTTATTATTAACAGAGTTACACTGCATGTTAGAATAGTGGTTAGAATACTGGTTAACATATGGTAAGTGCTCAATAAACATTAGCTATCTAAGGTGGCCAGGAGGGAAAAGGGTCATTTAAGTTCTAGTACTTGAAAAAAAATTAGGCCTTTGACTATGTGCTCTAGGAATAAGGAAAATTTCAACTTTGTCCTGTCCTCCAAAGTTTGCTGAGTTGACCACTTCCCTTACCTGCAGGGAATCCTGTCCTGCAGCAAGCTGACACCCATGTAGCCAGCTTGAGCCAGTTCTCGCCTAACCCTCATGGCTGTGTCTGCATCCCCTTACGAATCAAGCTGACTTCTGGAGCTCTTCCTGATAAGAAACTGCCGTACTGAGATTAGGAGGTTCAGGAAATGGAGATGAGAGATACCGTAACAAAGAAGGGATCAAAATGGGACCACTGTTGCTGGTTGTGGGCTTTGTCAGCGTTGCTGGAAGACTGTGAGGAACGTCACCTACGCATTTGCAAGTTGGAGAGGAAAAAGGAAAAAGATCATTACTGGGAATTTTGTTTCCCTTCCATTTCCCTCTTTTCAAATGTGGTATCATGACTACTGTGTGAACTGGGAGAGAAGTTTAATAGCCTGGAAATGTGCTGGATATGTAAATTTGATGAATATTCAAAAGAGCTTCAATATTGTCTGCCACATCTTCCATTCACAAGTGACCCTATATAAAGAAAAATTACTAATGCTATTTAGAAAGAAACTTCTAATACAGGGCACTAAGAAATCATAAAGATTATTTGGGCAGGAATGTACTTTTTTGCATTCCCTTTAAAATGTTACAGGAAACCCTAAGACTGTTCTGGTCTGGACAAGATGGCATAGACTTGTTTCTCCCTGCTGCTTCCTGTTAAATACAGATATAAACCCTGAAAGTAATAGAAGAGGCAACCTAAGGGGAACTTGGATAGGTAAAAAGAGAAAGGAAGACTGGAAAGGGACCTAATCACTGAAAGAACAGAACAGCAGCAGGGAGTCCCTTAGGTATACCTGCCCCACTCACTCACCCAACAGAAGAAGGTAACCAAGCAACAGAATATAGTCTAGGGGGGCTCAGATCTTCACCAGATTGATCAGGAATCCCTCTAATAAAATGATGTGAACTCAGCACCACTGTAAGAGGAGTAATAGACAGCCCTCATAAGCATGACCCTTCTCCACTGGGCTGGAGAGCCCATTCCCCTACAGAAAAAGACAAGATGAACAGATGATAACAGCAAGGTTATGCCACCTCAAGTGCACCTGGCCTGGGAAGTCTCTTTATACCAAGATTCCTTCATCCACCCAGAGACACTGGGAGGGCAGGTACACAGGTGGGATTATGGAATTCCACCACAAGCAGTCTAAGTGGGCAGTGTCTTTTTCCCATGGGCCTGAGACTCCCCTGCCCTGATGAGACACAATGAGGCAACTGGACAGCATCAGTAAGGAGGATCTCACAAGTGCCAGACCAGGAAACTGCTTTATCCCCACAGGCTTAACTCTTCTCCCCAACCTAAAGACACCAGGTATTCTGGCCTGGGGATAACCCTTTCACCCCCTTAGGTGACACCAGCAGGGACCAGTGGGAGCCCCAGAGGCACCACACTAATGTAGCAGACCAAAATAGCATTGCAAAAGTTCTGAAAATTAATGAAATTATTACTGCAACCACAGCTCACAAAAGTAGGTATGCTCCTGTGTGCTAACCCTAAACATAATGACCGCCTACCAAAATAAAAGTTATCTATAAGACCCAGATTCTCCAAACGTAACAGCCAAAATATCCAGAATACGAAGAAAATTTTATCTGTCACATCAAGAAACAGAGAAATCACCACTTAAATGAGAAAAGACAACCAACTGATGCCAATACTGAGATGAATCACATGTTAGAATTATCTGAGAAGCCATCCTCAAAATGCTTCAACAAGCACTTGAAAATTCTCTTAACAAAAATTCAGCACAGAAAAAAAGTTGCTAAAAGAAAAGAAACCAAATGGAACTTATAGAATTGAAAACCACAGTAACTATAAAGTTTTAAAAACTTTGCTGGATTGGTTCAATAGGAGAGTGAAGATGAAAGAGGAGAGAATCAGTGAACTTCAGGACTTGAGGACAGATAAAAAAATTTACCCAATTCAAACAGAAGAAAAAAAAAGATAAAAAAACTAACAGACAAAACTCCAGAGTATGAGGGACCTGTAGGATAACAAGAAAGCCAAAATTCATATCATCAGAGCTGTAGAATGAAAAGACGGAAAAAAAAAAAAAAAAGTGGGGCTAAAGGGGTATTTGAAGAAATAATGGCTGAAAATTTCCAAATTTGGTAAAAGACATAACCTTAGATTTAAGAAGGTGAATGACTGGGGTGCCTGGGTGGCTCAGCTGTTAAGCATCTGCCTTCAGCTCAGGTCATGATCCCACAGTCCTGGGATTGAGCCCCGCATCGGGCTCCCTGCTTGGAGGGAAGCCTGCTTCTCCCTCTCATACTCCCCTTGCTTGTGTTCCCTCTCTTGCTGTCTCTGTCAAATAAATAAATAAAAATCTTAAGAAAAAAAAAAAAAAAAAAAAAAGAAGGTGAATGACTCACCAAAGAATATAAATCCTAAGAAATCCACACCAAGACACAGCATATCTAACTGTGAAAATTAACAGAAAGAGGAAAATATTGAAAGCAACCAGAGAGAAACAATGCATTACATATAGGAAACACCAATTTGAATGACAGGATATTTCTCATATGAAATCATGGAATAGAAGGAAGTGGTAAACATTTTTCAAGTCTTGAAAGGAAAGAACTATTAACCACAAATTCTACATCCAATGAAACTTTTCCTCAGAAAGGAAAAGAATATAAAAGCACTCTGAGGTGAAGGAAACCTAAAAAAAGAATTTGTCACTAGCAGCCAAAGATTAGATAGTAGAGTTCTTCAAGAAGAAAGGTAGGGATAAAAGAAGGAATTCTGGAGATGAGGAAGGAAGAAAGAACAACAGAAGGAACAGAAGCATGGACACATAACACACTATTCTTCTGCTTATGAGTTTTATAAATCATATTTGATAGATGAGTTAAAATTTACCATAC
The DNA here is from genome assembly GCF_024610735.1 of Ursus americanus. NCBI lineage: Eukaryota > Metazoa > Chordata > Mammalia > Carnivora > Ursidae > Ursus > Ursus americanus. The sequence continues at coordinate 31,775,470 of NC_142148.1, read as the reverse complement.
CATTTGATACTCAAGATAACAATATTTAAAATAAAGAAGTTACCTTCTTTAACCACCTTCACAGGGAATCAAATGCAAGAAAAATTTCCATACCTCACTCAAAGTGGTTAAATGCTGATACCAGTAGATGGTGACAGGTTAAATGTTGATACTGGTAGATGATGATAGGTCATACATGTATATTGTAATTCCCTGAACAACCATTATGAAAAATACACAAAGAGATACACTCAAACTCAGAAACATCATAAATAAATCAAAACGTAATGCTAAAAAATGGTTAAGTAACTATAGGAAGGCAAGAATTGAGAGGCAGAGAAATAAGAAACGGAAGAAATAAACAGAACCAAGCAGAAAATAAATAGTAAAATGGCAGGTTTAAGCCTTAACATATCAGTAATTACCTTAAATATAGTCTAAAAACCAATTAAAAGGCAGAGATTAGCAGAGTGGATAAAAAAATCATAATCCAACTATATACTGTCTACAAGAAAATCACTTAAAAAATGACAACATAGGTAGACTGAAAGTAACAGGATGAAAAAAATATATCATGATAATATTTTTAAAGTAGGAGTGGCTATATTAATATCAGATAAATTACAATATCAGATAAATTATACTCTAATTTAGAGCAGAGAAAATCATCAGTGACAAAGAAGAATATAACATAATGATAAAAGGATCACTACATAAGGAAGAAAAAACAATCCTAAAGGTGAACCCTCCAAAAAATTGAGTTTCAAGATACATGAAGCAAAAACTGATATAGCTGAAAATGAAATAGGTCACATTACTGTTGGGAACTTCAACACCTCAATTTCAGCAAGTGGTAAAACTACTAGACAAACAATCAGCAGGGATGCAGAAGAAATGAATAATAGAGTCAACTAGCAGGGTCTAATTGACACACAGAGAACGATCCACCCAACAATAGCAGAATATACTTTTTTTTTCAAGCATAGACTATTCACCAAAATAATGCATATGCTAGGCCACAAATTACTCAAAAAATTTAAAAGAAATTATTATCACACAGACTATGTTGTTGGACCCTAATAGAATCAAACTATGGAAATGAGAGACAACAGAAAATTCTATAAACAATTAGATATTAAGTAACATACTTCTAAATAGTCTATGGGTCAGTGAGGATGTCTCAAAGGAAATTAAAAATACACAGAATCTGAATTAACATGAAAATACAATATACAGAAAGTGGGATGCTGTTACTACAGTTTTATAAGGCAAATTTGTAGCACTCAATGCTCACATTAGCCAACATTAAAGATCTCAAATCATCAATTGTTTCTCTATCAGAAAATTAGAGAGGTAAGATAAAAATATACCCAAACCAACTATAGGAAGAAATAATAAGGAGCAGAAATCAATGACACTGAAAATAGGAAAAACAACAGAAAAGATGAAACAAAAAATGTTTTGTCAAAAAAATTGATAAACCTCTAGCAAGACTGCCAAAAATAAAATGAAAGAAGACACAAACCACCAATTTCAGGCATGAAATTGGGGTTTTCACTACAGTTTCTACAGAGATCGTATAGTAATTAAATGAAATAAGGAACTTTACCCTTAAAAATTTGAAAACTTAAAAGAAATTGATCAGTTCCTCAAAAACCACAAAGTAACATCTCAATAATATTATAATCATTAAAGAAACTGAATTTGTTACTTAAAAGCTCCTGAAGAAAATCTTCAGACCCAGGTGGTGTCATTGGAGAATGCTACAATTGAAAGAATTAACACCAATTTTTAAAAATCTCTTCCAGAAAATAAAAGAAGATGAAACACTTTCTAAGTCATTTTACATGGCCATTATGAACCAAGTCAATATCAAAACCAAATAAAAACAAGAGTTTTAAAGCAAAATAATTCCACCATGACCAAGTGGAATTTATTCTAGGTACACGAGGCTGTTTCAACATTCATTTAAACACCAGTGTGGTCCATAATATGAACAGGCTAACCTAGAAAACTCATATGAGATTACATCCATTGACAGAAAATGCATTTTATAAAATTTAACACGCATTCATGATAAACTCCCAGCAAGTTCAGAATAGAGGAGAATTACCTCAACTTGAAAAAGAGGATTTACGAAACAACCTACAGTTAATATGATATTTAATGTGAAAGACTGTTTTCTGGGGCACCGGGGTGGCTCAGTCATTAAGCGTCTGCCTTCAGCTCAGGGCGTGATCCCAGAGTCCTGGGATCGAGCCTCGCATCAGGCTCCTCCGCTGGGAGCAGGCTTCTTCCTCTCCCACTCCCCCTGCTTGTGGTTCCCTCTCTTGCTGGCTGTCTCTCTCTCTGTCAAATAAATAAATAAAATCTTAAAAAAAAAAAAAAAAGAATGTTTTTTTCCTAAAATCAGCAAGAAGGCAAAGATGTCAGCTCTCACCACTCTTTCACAAGATAGTTCTAGAAGTTCTCACCAGTGAAATGAGGCAACAACACACACAAAAGAAGCATGCAGATTGGAAATGAAGAAATAAATCTGTTCCTATTTGCAGATGACATGATTACCTACAAAGAAAATTAGAAAGAATCTACAGAAGTCTTACAGAACTATTAAGTGACTCTGGTAAGATCAATGGATATAGGAACAATACACAAAAATTAATCATATTTCTGTATAGTAGCATAAATATGTGGAAGCAGGAATTAAAAACACACCATTTGCAATCACTTCAAAGAAACTCAAATGCTTCAGTATAAAGTTATCAAAACATATATAGGACTAGTATGCTGATAAAAGAAATAAAAAGAATTTAAATAAATATTCATGTATTTGATGGTTTGATGAAGTGAAGATGTCAATTCTCCTCAACTGATCTGTAAGTTTAATGCAATTCCTATCAAAATTCCAGCAAGAATTTCTATAAACACAGCAAAATTATTCTAAAATTTATATGAAATGGTACAGATCCTTCACTAGCTAAAACAATCTTGGCAAAGGAGAGTAAAGTAGAAGGAATAACTGTACCCGATGTTTACACAGAAATCAAGACAATGCGATATTGGCAGAGAGACAGACACAAAGATCAATAAAACAAAATAGAGAATCCAGAAAAAGACAAATAAGTCTCAATTTTGACAAAGTACAAAAACAATCTGTAGGATAGTGTTTACAACAAATAGTGATGGAGCAACTAGACCCCTGTTGGCAATAAAAGAACCTCAATCTAAACTTCAGACCTTACACAAAAATTAACTTAAAACGAATCATGGACTTAAATGTAAAACATAAAACTATAAAAACTTTGAGAAAAGAACATAGGAGAAAATCTTCAGAATCTACAACTAGGCAAAGAAAATTTAGATGATACCAAAAACACAACCCATAAAAGAAAAAATTGATAAATTGGACCTCATCAAAATTAAAAACTTTTGCTCTGCAAAAGATCCAGTTAAGAGGATAAAAATAAACGACATACTGGTAGAGAATATTTGCAAACTATGTATCCAACAAAGGGCCAGTATTTAGAGTATATAATGAACTTTGAAAACTCTACAGTAAAAAGCAAACAACTGTCTAAGAACCATGAACAACATTAAGGATCCTATGGTAATGGAACTGTTCTGTATCTTGACTGCAGAGGTGAACACACAAAACTTCACATGTGATAAAATGGGGTAGACCTTGACACACACATTATTACACATCATTACAAGGAAAACTAGGAAATCTGAATAAGTTCAGTGGATTATATCAATATCAATATCCTGATTGTGATATATTACAGTTTTACAATTATTTAGGGAACTCATAAAACTCAGTAACAACAAAAAAATCTCATTTTAAAATGGGCAGAGGACTTGAATAGGCACTTTTCCAAAGACAACATACAAATGGCCAAAGCATACTTAAAACAAAGCTCAGTATCAGCCATCATCAGGAAAATGCAAATCAAAACCACAATGAGATATCATCACACCTGTCAGAATGGCTATTACCAAAAAGACAAGAAATAACAAGTGTTGGTGAGGATGTGAAGAAAAGGGTACCCTTATGCACTGCTAGTGGGAATGTAAATTGGTACAGCCACTATAGAAAACAGGATGGAGTTTCCTCAGAAAATTAAAAATAGAACTATCATATGATCCTGAAATTCCACTCCTGTGTATATAGTCAAAGGAAATGAAATCACAATCTTGAAGAGATATTTGCATCCCCATTTTTATCACATTTTCCACAATAGCCAAGAAATGAAAACAACCTAAACGAGTATCTATCAACAGATGAAGAAAATGTGATACATACATACACACACACACGCACACACACACACACACACACACACACACACACACACAAAGGAATATTATTTGGCCATTAAAAAAGATGGAAATCCTGCCATTTGTGACAATATAGACGGATCTTGAGGTCATTATGTTAAGTGAGATAAGTCAGACAGAGAAAGATAAATAATGCACAATCTCACTTATAGGTGGAATCTAAAGCAAACAAATTCATAGAACCAGAGAATACATTGTTGATTGCCAGAGGTGGGGATGAGGGTCAGCAAAATGGGTGAAGGTGGTCGAAAGGTACAAACTGCCAATTACTAAAAAAGGGGAAAAACTCTATTGCCATAGCTAGACCAAGATGGCACCAATACCATTAGACTGAGAGGCCAGAGATACCTCTGTTTCTGCAATTAGTTAACCTGCCTCTCATATAGCATCACTCCATCCATAGAGGCAGTCTTGGAAAATGTCTGGCTCAGTTATAAGGAGTTCTAGAGTAAGATACAGAGAAATGAAAATGTGGTATGGCAGAAGACAACCTTGCTCAGGGTCCCATAGCTTTCTAGTTGGAGCACCATTGGACAGCCCACATTGTTGATAACTTGATGCATACTCTACCTGACCTATTTCTTTTAAAATTCTTACAACCACGGATTTCTTTTTTTTTTTTTAATAATAATTTTTTATTATGTTATGTTAGTCACCATACAGTATGGATTTCTAAATCCACTCTTTGTTTCTTTCATCTTGTTTTTCTTTGTGATGTAATGTATATGATTCATGACATGTCACATGTCAAAGACATGTGCTGTAGGTATTCAACAAAAATTAGTTGCATGATTTGAATTCAAGAATTTTTGGAAGTTGCCATGTGCAATACATACACCATATAGAAACTAAACCAAACCAAACTTAGTTTATTTTCTAATAAATAATAGAGTAGGTAGGCTATCAGCTCATTAACAAAGCAGTGAAAGGCAAAATTAAACAAAGGATATGAGATGATAAAATGACAGAGGGATGATCTCTAACCAAGGGGATCAGAAAAAAGTTTCATGAAGGAGAAGAAATTTAAACTGGACCTTAAATGATGGGTACGACTTTAGGAGGCAGAGGGGGTGACAGTGCTCCTGAAAGAAATGGGAAGAAACTTTCTTCTTTTTCCTGAATAAAAGAAAAAGTGAAGAGCCAGCCCTAGAAGTTCAGAAAACTCTTCTTGGAACGGGGTGTGTTTGAGGGGCATACACAATAGGCATAAAGACAAGAAAGACTGAAAAGTGTATTGAAGATTTGTTATCAAGCATTTATATCTAACTTGTCAAGGAGTTTGGACTTCATAAGATGAGAAGAATCATGAGATGTTTGGTCTAGAGAAATTAATCTCACAGTGTTGCATGGAGATGGTAGAACTAAAAGTGACTGAGATTTCCAGTATGAATGACAAAATGACGGGATGTATTTAGCAGAGGAAAAGGCAGGTTTGGGGCAAATGTGATTTTTGTATAAACTATCTGGATTATCTTTAATTGGCTAAAAATCAAGTTCTTTATATATAACTCTTACCAATCTTCACTTAGTCACTCAACAAGACAAGAACTCTTCCTGATGTTGTTGGTCATCTTGGGGCAGCAGCCACTAGCAGGATCTCCCTGGTAAAGTACTGACCACCTGTGACCACTCATGCCTCCTCCCATAGCCTGCTAGGTAGAATGCCTCCTCTTGCCACCAGTCCTAAGTATTCTTAGAAACATGGATGTGTGAACTGAGTTAAGGTATATAGGGCAGGAGGAATAGATTAACTAGTTACCACATCAGCATAGTAAGTTTTTCTAATTAATCTTTGATGAACCCATTGTCACCAGGAGGATCAGGACACTGGAAAATATAAGCTAAGTAAATGTTTAATTTAAGCAAAAGAAAGAAGCTTGATGAGCTTCCAGATTCTGACCAGATTTTGCTGGGTGGCAGGATCAAGTTTTATCTAAGTATTTTCCAAATGGTGGCCAGAGGTCCTGAGAACAAACATGCTTCAAAAGAACTCTATCCATGCAAGGCCTTTCAACTGGCTTTGACTTGAAGACAACCAAGGTTACTAAAGGTACTAAATTGGAGAAGATCCCATAAAAACGAATCTTTGGTGTCAATTTTATATTTATATTTTCTAAAAGAAATAGTGATGAGAATTAAGAAGAAAGCTAGCTTTCCATTTCCATAAAGCTTTTAGAAAACGCCTACAGAAGTCCTGCCAGTGAAGCAGCTCCTCATTGGGCTACATTTGCTCACAATGTGACTCATAGGAGGTCACCTGCAACAGGAGAGACTCCTTTCTACCCCGGGTTCAGAACCAAATAAATAAATAGCACACAACTTTGGAGAGACACACGTCAGAGCTAAACATGTAATTTGGAAAATTATATGTGGCTAATTGCCCGGAAAAGACCTCTTAGCTTTTCACAGAGATTCACTGGGAGATTTTGGAAGCCTCATCAGAAAGGCTTAGAACACTTCTCTTCCCAGGACAAGATGAGAAAAAATTATTCTGGGGAACATAAGAATGAGGTGGCACAGAGGTATTTATGTTTACCCAAGTGGCCACCAAAGGATAAAAAAGAAATGCTGCCATAAACCCCTAACTTAAATACTTCATCAACAGCTTATATGTCTCCCAAGGCCCTATCTTTTTCTAATCTTAGAGTCTCTCTCTCTCTCTCTCTCTCTCTCTCTCTCTCTCTATATATATATATATATATATATATATGTGTGTGTGTGTGTGTGTGTATATATATATATGTGTGTGTGTATATATATATATGTGTGTGTGTGTGTGTATATATATATATATCATGGCAAAAGTCACTTACCAAACTTCAGATTATTCACAGATTTATACCTATGTACTATAAATGTAGCATTGTTTTGGCTGAGAAAATTACCTTCTTTAGATACCAATTGAGTTCTTATTATAAAATCAGAAATTATCCCTGAGGTTTTTTTAAAACTCCATCTTACCAAAAGGCATGAAAGTTTCCAGAGGCCCTCCTGTCAATTCAAGCTTCTTTACCTTAGGTCTGACCCCCTCAGTATCACATGGGGACACTTTTTTTTAGCTCAAAATCAATAATTTTTTGTCCTTCCCCCACCTTTTCTGGCATGTTCAGTTCAGTCAAAAGAAAAGGTACCTAACAACCCCCCCAAAAGAGATTTATGTAGCAAGACTGGATGAATACCGTTCTCTTTCTAGATTGCTTTCAAGAAAGTCAGGTTAAAAATAACTGAAAATTTACAAGGGCCTCTAAACTAACCTGAAAACCCAGCCTCAGCCAGGCACCCAACTCTGCTGGCTGCTCACCGGAGTCACTGTTCAGAATTCATTTGTCTTATTAGGGCGTCAGCAAAAAAAGATAGATAGATAGTTAGATAGATAGATAGACAGACAAAACAACTAGGCACAGCCACCTTCTTGATGAGAGGCTTTGGCAAAAACAAAACATAACAAAACTGTGAAAATAAAATTATGAAGAGAGTACACGTTAGCCCAAATCATCCTGTCCTGGGCGATTTTTTTGTCCCCCTCTACCTTGACAAAAATAAAGCAGAAGGAAGTGAATAAAATAATGGCATCTCTTGATTCCCTCAGAAGGACTCCACATCCTAGTTGTTGAGGTAGAAGCTGGAAAACATCTGTGTATTCAGAGCAGGTGGAGACTGATAGCTTCTGCCCCCAGATGCTTTTCACAGATGTGATCTGCTTTTATCCCCCCTGCAAAGCATCTCCTTGGTAAGCATGAGTCTGACAAAGCCTGTATTACAAATCCTGAATCAAAAACCCAAGTACCATCCAACATAACTTTCTGTAATGATGCAAATGTCTTGTAAACCTTGTGGCCCAATATGTCAGTCATTTGCAAAAGGTGACTATTAAACACTTAGAATGTGGCCAGTCTGTCTGAAAAATTCTTAATGTATTTAATTAACTGAAATTTAAATAGCCGCATGTGGCTAGAGGCTACCACATGCAACACAGAGGACACCAGGAAGCTCTCCTTGATAGTGACAACTCCAAAGATATCAATGCCTATCAGCCCCATTTTATTTTTTTTTTAAGATTTTATTTATTCATGTGACAGAGAGACAACCAGCAAGAGAGGGAACACAGCAGGGGAGTGGGAGAGGAAGAAGCAGGCCCCCAGTGGAGGAGCCCGATGTGGGACTTGATCCTGGAATGCCAGGATCGCGCCCTGAGCCGAAGGCAGACGCTTAACGTCTGCGCTACCCAGGTGCCCCCTATCAGCCCCATTTTAAACACCTTTGGATTAGCATGGAAGGGCTTTCCAGTAGTAAATGAAAAAGGAGTTAGAATTGCAGTACATTTTCTAAAAGAATGTAATCATAGTACTTCCATATATATATGATAACGGACATAAAGGTAGCTAGTTTGCTAAAGGTCCAGTCCTGCACTTTTGATGATGGAAGCATTATTATTTGTAATTAGCCTTTTAAGCACCCCAAACTGGACCTGCCTTGCTTACTTTGCAGTTTCATTGTCTATCTGTAAATCTATAAATTGTATTTTATGGTACTTTTACCTTTTCATAATCCAGTTTCTTTTATACTACACACTTCTTCAAGTGAATACTCTGCCCCCTCATTTCCAAAAATCCACCCAGACAACTGCTTTCTTCGTCTACAACACCGAACAGCCATGATCTTCTTTCTTCATTAATTAAGCTAAGTTCCTAGTGGTATATAGTATTGTTGGTGACTTGCTTTTTCATGTTTTTGCTTCCTGAACTTGTAGCAACTTCCTTGATTCCAATGTTGAAAAACTTTCTTTACCTCTATCTTATACCTGTTGTTGACACATGTAAGAGCAACTTCACCAGATGATCTAGAACAAAGGGTCTCAAACTTTAAGACACATAGGAATCATCACCTGGAAGGCTTGTTAAACACAAATCCTAACTCCAGAGTTTCCAATTCAGTAGGTCTGGGTTGAGTCAGAGAATCTGCATTTCTAACAAGTTCCCAGGTGCTGAGGATGCAGCTTGTTGGGGGACCACACTTTGAGAACCCCTAACCTAGACTTTAAGAACTCTTCTTGGTTTCTTGGATTTTTCACCCACCTACCTGAACCCCATGGTTGTTCATTTCGGTGTAGACTCCAGCAATGCCCTTTATAAAATTTGGTGTGTCTATGAATCAGCTGAGATACTATTCAAATGAAGAGTTGGAATCAGTGGGTCTGGCCACCTACCTGAACTCCATGGTTGGTCATTCCAGTGTAGATCCCAGCAATGACCTTTATAAAATCTGGTATGCCTATGAATGTTGGGATACTGTTCAAATGAAGAGCTGGAATCAGTGGGTCTGGAGTAGAGCCTCAGAATCTGCATTTTAACAAGCATTCTAGGTGATGCTCACCCTCCACTCTGAGTAACACCACCCTAGAATTCTTTACCTTAACTTTCCCCCTTACTCATTTTCAACCCTGTGGCATTCTGAGAAACAAGTTTCCTAAAATCTGCTAAGGAACTGGCCTCTTCACACTCACTGTTGCCTACGAGTCCTGCTAGTTAGCACTGGAGCTACCATTCCCCAATCCCATGCTCAAGGCAGACATCGCTGATTCATCATGGCAATTCTGAACATGAGTCTGAATGGAGCCTCAACAACCTTCTCAGAACAGTTGGCACCAGGCAGCCATTAACAAATCCCAGTAGACTCAGAGCAAACTGACTGTCTCTCTTTGTTCAAATAAATCTCCCAAAAAGGTTATACTAAACTTCACTAGGGATTAAACTTTTCCTATCTTTTAATGTCAATAGATAATCGAGCTTTTTTTTTAAGATTTTATTTATTTATTTGACAGAGAGAGAGAGAGAGCGTGAGTAGAAGCAGGGGGGTGGCAAGAGGGAGAGGGAGAAGCATGCTCCCCACTGAGCAAGGAGCCAGATGCCAGGCTCAATCCTAGGACCCTGGGATCATGACCTGAGCTGAAGGCAGATTGCTTAACCAACTGAGTCACCCAGGCACCCCAATAATCAAGCTTCCTGTATACCTGAGAATATTAGTTTGCATGGCTACTTAGTTCCTTCTTCCAAATAACCTTGTGAATGTTGATAAATCCATTTCTTCCTCTAGTTTTCAACCATATCTCTAATTATTTCTTGTCTTGGTAGAAGTCATATTCTGCCTTATTAATATCAGATTTTTTTACCTTCTAAGATAATGTATACCCTACTTAACATCTGTAATATTTTCTTTTTGATTTCTCCCTTACCTAAAATAAGCTCATGTCTCGCTCAAAAACAAGGACTCTTGATGCTGCTATTACATTAAAATGCCTGTCTTGTTTCTCTCTTTGCTTTGACTAACTCCCTCAAAATGGAGTCTATATTCATGGCTTCCATTCAAAGCGGCCATTCATTCCTTAACCTCCAGAAACTGGTTTCCTTTCCCACCACTCTAGCAATGATGTCTCACAGGTGTTTATCCAGGGAATTCAATGACTTTTTCAGTTTTCAATGCAGTAACTGCTATAGATTAAATGCTTTGAAATAAAAGGTTTTACTTTCCACTGGCTTCTGGCCTAGTCCTTGTTTAGATCTTTGGCTTTACTCTACCACTTGCTATCTAGAACCCAAAGACGAGTTTCTCTAGTACCCTATAGCTTTCTCTCTCCAGCCTTCCTCAAATATCTCATCAAGTTTCATTGCTTCAGCAAACACTTCTCTTGTGGGTGATGACACCCAAATCTATTTTCCTTTTAAGGTTCAGTCCTACTTTCCCAAAATCCTACTAGGCATCTCCACTAGGACCTTCTCAACAGGTTTAAAGCTGATCTCATCTTTTCCTCACCTAAGTCAGTTTCCTCTTTGGGTTTCTTATTTTGCTCTTCAAGTTACCTAGGCTCAGGGTCCTAGAATTGGCCTGGACCTGCCCACGTTACTCTGTACACCCAATAAGTTCTCGGGGCCTATAAATACTTCCTTCAAAATGTTTCTCTAAACATTCCATTCCTTTTTATCACTGCCAATTCCAACCCAGTCTTATTACTTAATCTTCTAAGCATAGAAGATTTTTCAATTCTCTCCATGTCAATTACTCCAAGAAGCTACTGTAATGGAATTTCCCAAAACCCTTCTTCCTTTTTATGTCACCCTCATGTTCCCAAAGCCTTCATCATACCATTTCCTACAGCAAAAAATAATCTATAATCCTATTCAAGAGATTCTGTAATCACAACCATTCAATCTATCCAAACTTACCTCCTTCTGCCCACTCCATGAACTCCTCATCCATGCTGGTCCACTTTTTCTCAAAATATTCCATCCTTGTGTACAAAGAGCCACCTCACCCCACTCCTACATGCTACCAGTGTCCTATGCCCTACCCTCCTCCATTGTCCAACCCAAAATACAACTTCTGGGTGGACCTCCCTGACTATTTTTGCCCTAATATGCTTTGCATACCTGAAGTCTTATTTGAACAACATACACTCAGCTTTCCTGTCCTGCATTGCTATTTACCTTTTCCTATAAATCCTATATCCCTGCACAGATTCAAAGCTCCCTGTAAAAGGAGCTCTATCTTACATCTGCTAGAACGGCAGCCAATCATAGATCAGCAATGTCACCAGACGCCTGAGTTTAAAAGTAAAGATTTTATCCTAAATTTGTCCATTTTATGGATCAGCATTAGAATTTCTATGCAGTATGAACTTAGCATTGCCCTCAGGGTGATAATTTTATACAGTGCTCTACAAAAGATATACACACCAGAGCAGGTAATGTTTCCTCTAATAATGAGGCTTCCACACAGTCAAAGGCTGTATTTTAACTAAATCTTGTTTCATATTCTAGCTAATAAATGCTCCTAAATATTTTCAAGCTTCCCCACCGTCGCTAAGGCTTAGAGAGGCTATTTGTCATACTTGCAAAGGCTTCAAATGAGGCATGATTTCCAGAAGAAAGCAGCTGTGTAAAATTGGCCTACAAACAGAAAGACGGCATGGCTGTGGGACACCTAGCTTGCTGTCAACAACCAAAACCTTCACTGGCACTGGTAAATGTTTTATTGGTTTAATATTAAATTAACTGCCCCTGCATACGGAGTGCATTATATTTAATGGCATTCTGGTATTTGGAACTGCAGTTTGCTCTTATGCACCTGTAAAATTAGTATTTCATAATATTCTACTAAGTTCGTAAGGCTTCATTTGTTTTATATGCAGTTTTCAAAAGCTTGACATAGGCAGTGGAACTCGGGCTTGGAGAAAATCTGATGGGCAAACTGTTACTACTAAAGAGGGACTCTTTTTTTTTTTTTTCCCTATCTACAACACACACTATTTGAAACCAAGATTATAAGGTTTTTGTTTATCTTGAGTCATCGGTGAACGATTAATGCACTTTGGTTGCCCTTCGCTTTGCTCAGGAAAAGTCTATCTGGGGAGATGAGTAATTGCAGGTTTACTAAGATCAAACCCAACGACGATTCTTCAGGCTGCTCCTGTTTAAATACCTTAACTGTTACTAAACCTTGGGTAGGGAGTCATTTCTGGTTTTGCCCAGACGTTTTAAGCCTACAATTAGAGAGGATTATTTACAAATAGTATTCATTTAGGGACAAAATTTCCCTGATTATAAAACAGTTAAAAAAAAAAAAACCTGAAAACAATGAAGCTTAGATTCTGTGCTTCTCTTATTAAAAGTTATTATATGGCTAACCCAGAACTCACCTTTCACATTAATTCACCTAATTTACAGAAAACATTGTCATCCACTGATTCTGTTTTTGGCACTGAGAGCAGTTTGAACTAAGGTACACACACAGACACACAAACAGTCTTAATAAAACACGATTGCCATTGTGGCCGTGCAGACTTTATTTTTACAGAACTCACTTTCTGAGGTAAATTGCCTAGAGCTTGACCTCATTCAAAGATGCCCATTCAAACCTGGATCTTCATTTACGTACAAGCATTTGTTTGAATGCCTGTTTTCAATTCTTTTGAGTACATAATCTAAATAAATCTATAGAGACAGAAAACAGATTGGTGGTTGCCAGGTGCTGGGGGCAAAGAATGAGTGACTGCTTAATGGGAATGAGGTTTCCTTTCAGGGTGATGAAAATGTTTTGGAACTAGATAGAGGTGATAGATGTACAACACTGTGAATGTACTAAATAAATGCCACTGAATTACACATTTTACGTATAATGGTTAATTTTATGTATGTAAATATCACTTCTATTAAAAAAAGAAAAAATAAATCTTCTTCATGGGCTTATTGAACATATGGCTTGCAAACCCCACTCAGGTCAGGTCTTTAAGTGGTACTGAGCTGCCCTAAAAATGAACCCCAGAGCCTATCTTCTGAAAGAAACACAGGATTTCTAACAATTTCTTACATTTTATTATATAATCAAAATTGCCTACTTCTATTTAGACCTCTTGCATCCATCTCTATTAACAGAACTATGTAAAGATTCAATGACCATCCATCTCCCTTCTTGAAGATCTTTCCACCAGTCTCTGTCTCCTCACAGTGCGTGGCCTTTCTTCATTTCCTTTCATTTCCTGAGCACACCTAAGGAGCTGGTGTCCCTCAGGGACTCTGCATTAGCCCTCTTCCCTTCCCTGCAGGATCTCAAAGGACTTCTTTGCCCCTGCCTGGCGGCTAAGGCCTCTCAAATTTGGACCTGCCGCCCCTCCTGGTTACAGATCTGTGTGGCACTAACTACCTGCATGTCCAGAAAATTCTCATTTCCCAAATGGAGCCCACTGTAAAAACAGCTGACTTTCATATAGTTTTCAAAAAAAAATTGTTTAGAAAATGTTCTCATAGACATTATCTCTTTGAATCTTCACAACATCCTTGTGGGATAAGTAATAATGTGTCCCCACACTGCAGCTAAAGAAGCTGAGGCTCATAAAGGTGAAGGGCTCGAGGTCATTAAGTTGATAAATTGCAAACATGCCTACTATTCAACCTCCCAGTTCCTTACTCATTCCAGTGTATGACAAGGATGCCTTTATATCTCTTCAAAAATGGTTCCCTCTCCTACATCTGCTATCTGCCTTGGCAACATCACCTTCTCTCCACTCAGGCTTAGGAGACGGAGTCTTCCAAGTCATTCTTGACCTTCTTCTACTTCACTGCCAACATCTAACCAAAGTCTCTTCTATGTTGTCTATTCTACATCCATGGCCACCACTCATCCCCTCTTGTATCTTGCCAGACTACTTCAAAATTCTCTTAATTGACCTCCTAGCACCCAGTTCTATCTCTACAGGGCCCTCTTATTGTATCCCATCATTCATCCCTACCTCAGACAGCCTTGGTTCATCAGTGCTACCTATCTGACCACATCAAAGGTTTTAGCATGGCATTCAAGGCCTCTTCACATCTTTTCACTTTCCAGGCCTACCTATCATAATTCCTCACCATGTCTTTAATTCAGGGATACCTGAATTCAGAATTACCTTCTACTGCATGAAGGCACTGCATTTCACTCTCCTGTGCCTTTACTTGTGCTGTTTCTTCTTCTTGAATGTCCTTCTTATTTATTTTCTAATCAATGAAATCCTTCAAAATTCAATTTGAACCTCACTACCTTTGTGAAATATTTCCTGAGTCCTCCTACCTGGTCCAGGGAGAATGAGTCAATCCTTATCTGATGTTTAATACAAAGCACTTTGTGTATCATGTATATCAGTTTCCTAGGGCTGCTATAACGAATTAACACAACCTTTGTTGCTTAAAACAACAGAAATTTATTCACTTGCAGTTCTGGAGGCCAGAAATACAAAATCAAGGTGTCTGCAGAGCTACACTCTCCCTGGGAGTTTCAGTGGAGAATCCGTTCTTTGCCTCTTCCAGTGGCTGATGGTTGCCAGCATTCCTTGGCTTGTGGCTGCATCTCTCTTTGCTATCTCCACACTGCATGTCTAAAACTGACTTTATTGCCCCCTAACATGTGAAGGACAGGTTTGCTGGGTATACTAGTATGGTATGAAAATCATTTTCACTCACAAATTTAAAGGCCTCTTGCATTGCATTCTAAGTTCCATTATCGCTATCTGGTCCCATTCTTATGCCTAATTACTTTATATGATCTCATTTTTTTTCACCACCCGAAGTTTTCACCATTTTTTTCTCTTTATCTCTGGTTTCTTAAAATATCATGATGGTGTTGCCTTGGTATAAGTTTTTTTGGTATTCATTACATTGAATACTTTGTAGGATAGTTCGTCCTTAGTTCTAAGAAATAGTCTTATATTATTTGGTGAATAACATCCTATTTTTTCTGTTCTCATTTTCTCAAATGCCTATTAGTTAGATGTTCAATGATCTGGAATAATCTGATAACATTCTTGTAACTTCTGTGCTTTCAACCATCTCCTTGTCTTTTTATTTCTATATTCTGGATATTTTCCTCAGATTTATCTTCCAACAGTTCTACTGAATTCTAAAAATTTCAGTTATCCTATTTTTAATTTCCACAAGCTCTTATTCTTTCTTGGTCTATTCCATTTTCAGCAATAAAGATGCAAATGATTACACTATCTCCATATATCTTTTTGATATGATTAATAATAACTTCTTCAAGTTTTCCTTTCTTATCTGTATTTGCCTTTTCTTCCTCTGATTTCTTTCTTCCTGTTTGTTTTGGTCTTTATCTTTTCTGTAACAGGATTTCCTCTAATGGCTGACTTTGCTTGGTTATCCATTTACATTTTAGAGCAAAACACTAAATATGTAAATAGAAGCTTTACGTGTATTGGTAGGGTTTCTATAGGCCAAATATATGGCAAGCCAAATATAATTATTGCTGGTCTTCTTTCTGGGGATTGTTTTGGCTCTCTACAAAGAGAATTTCCAATGTTCTGTCTACAGAATCTTCAATGTTCTGTCTAGGGAGAGGCATATCTAAGGCCAGATAGAGTCAGGAAGGTCGTTTCTCACCTTTTGGTTTATAGACTTCTACTTATGATCAGTGTAACACCCCAAGCTCATTCTCCTCTGGGCCCTTCTCCCTAATCTCTGAGATTTCTCTGATTCAATTTCTCTCAAGAATAAATTTCTCCCGGCTCTTGCAAGCATATGAAGTTGGGAGAATTTTGTCTTTTTACTACACCAGTGGGAGTGAGGACCAAGAAGTTGACTGTTCCTTTTCCTTTAACTTATTTTCAAATAAATCTATTTTCAGCTCCACAGTTCATCACTACCCTCTTCATTCCTGCCAATTACTTAGCCATTTTCTTATTTACAAACAAATTGGATTGGGTGGCATCTATTTCCATACCACCATCTCCCAGCCCTGGCCCCAAAGTTATTTTGGTCTAACTTTCTAAGTCATTTCTACTTACTTCATACACTTACTATCTACTGCATACAAACACTTGTTATTTTCTCTGCCTACTACTACATATTTAGTGGTCTAGAATCTCCCAGTTTATTCAAAGATTGCATTTCTTACTCTCTATTCTTTTTTTTTTTTTTCGTTTTGAGAACCTCTAGAGAGGAAGATACCAGATAATGCTTTATTTATTCCATAATTTGGAAATAAAAGCCCTCATCTATTCAGCACCACACCCTTTCTCTCTGATATTTTAAGCTATACTCTCTATTTTCTTTCTTCTAAAAAGACAGCCTTTCCCATTACCATCCCCAAACTTTTAGAGGCCCAGTCTCTTTCTCAAAATCCCCTCTTTGACCTGTATTTCTCATATTGAAATAGTATTCAGTTCCCTATTTCCTCAAATAGGATTAAACTGCATTTTTTCTATCTGCTCCTAACTGCCTCTTATCTCTCCCCTACTTTTAAAATTGTGTCTTTTCCTTTAAGGATAAATAATTTTCAATACAACATTCAAAATAGATTAATTAAACACTACTCACAACAAATTACTCAAAGGAAGGGAGGGAAAAAAGAGATTACTATACGTCCAGGCCTAACAGTCACTCATTAAATATTAAACTGATCCCCACAAATTTTTCCATGGTGTTTTAAACTTTAAGAAATGCCTAATGGAGCATCACAGTATGGATGCTCAATGAATTGTAACAAACCAAGCAGGACTCAACTGGTCTGAGTACAAGTTTCTGGGATAAATTTAACAATAAAAATAGACTTCATTTCCATCCATCACAATTATGCATTTTATCCATTGCTTTAGAAACCATACAAGGGAAATTATAAGTTCCATAGTGTCAGTAATCCAAAAAAAAAATCAATTAAAATATATTCCATGTTATTAAATAGTTCTGACAGTTGCTTTCATTACTTCACAGATTTAAAATTACCCTCAGAATACCACTGTGATCATTTTATTTTTTGAATGGACAAATTGAGGCATGAAATAATAAAGTATGTTTTTTAAAAATATATTTGAGAAAAAAAAAAAAAACAGGAGAATTAAGAATAATCTGGGCTTGGCTTAACCTCTTGTTTACCAGCCACATGAACTTCCATATAAGCAATTCTTCATGGCATCGTTGAGCTTAAAACTCCAAGATATTTTTGCATTAAGTCAGATACTTAAATGTAAAAACTGTCTATTTCCTGACATCTATAATGCCCACTTCATAACATTAAATGTATTTTAAGTAATCACTTAATTGAAAAAATGTCTGATAGTTCAAAATGTTGTGTTCACACTCTTTGAAATTATTATATTGCTGGGGCCGATATAATTAAATTTGGTTACACATTAAAACAAAGACCTGGTCGTGTATTTTACTTTAATTGTGTGTCTATTTTAAACAACACTTACAATGATTCAAATCCAAAGAATAATTTGTTGAATGTAAGACTACACCACGAACTTCATAGCTGGATGAAAATTATTGGATTCAAAATCATTCAATTGCTTGCACGAGCCAGAATTTGGATCAGATTTTTGGAAAATGTGGTCTACTATTAAAGCTCTGAATTGAAACTTAGTAAAGAAGTTACAGAGAACTAAAAATTCAATGTGAAGAAGAGAGGAAGAATAATATTTTCTAATTATAAAGGAGTCGTGTTATAATGGAAATGATTATTCCTTCAGTATGGGTAGTTCCTGATTGTACCATAAACCATCTCTCTCTAAACCTAACAGCCACACAGTAATGCTTATCACAGCATGCTGCCAGAAGCATGGAACAACCCTGATGCCTCAGAAAGATTCTTACACAGAAGATGGGGAAGACCAGTCACACAGCTGTCATGCCTGCCTGTTCCAGCCTGAGACTCAAAGACTACAACCTGTTTTACTCAGCCCTTCTCTGGTCTAAAGCCAAAAAGACTCCATGGCCCTCTTGGTATGCCAGGAGTCCCTTCCCCTGCCAATGGGCACAACCTGGAATTGTCCCTGGTGCAGCCTTTTCCCTGCTCTCACACTTTGGTGGGGTGGAGATGGTCTCTACTCTGGTTCTGGATTCCCCTCTGGAACTCTATGAGGGCACTGATTATTCTGTCTAGCTCCCTTCTGCCCCAGTTCCTTAGAGGTGAGGTCCCACTCCCTGCACTAGCTGAGGTCCTCTTTTGGATAAGGCCTTTTTCTTGACAGATTTCTTAGACAGTCAGCAGAGGTCCCCTTTCAGCCTGAATGGATTCTTCTGAACCACTTGCTTCATCACAATACTATCACCTGTGACATGATAGATTATAAAAGCTTACACACAGCAGTTCTCTAGTCCATACTCCCTACCACAGCCAGAATAGTCTCTGCCTCTCATCTGCTAAAACTTCCTCAGAGGGGCCCCCATTCCTCTCAGGATAAATCCTAATCCCTTAACTGCTTTTATAATTTTACTTCCTGTCTTGCTCCAACCCAATATCTATGCTCAACCCCTGTTGGGCTATTTATAGATCCCTGAACACAAGTTCCTCCTATTCTCTGGCCTATGGAATTACCACAACTGTAGAGACTTGAGTCTAAAGCACCCTTTGCCCTGGATCTAGGCTGGTTTTTCTAAAAATCACTTTCCCTAATACTAATTCATCTATAAATTAACACCTCTTAGACATTTAAAATTTTTTAAATACATTCTCTTCTTTTTAAGCCATATTTTGACTTTAAGAATTTTCTTGCCCAACTTATCTCATTTCTATTTTTTTTTTTTTTAATTGCAGGATTTGGAGCACCTGGTGGCTCAGTCAGTTAAGCACTGACTCTTGGTTTTGGCTTGGGTCATGATCTCAAGGTCACAGGATCAAGCCCCACATAGGGCTCTGTGCTCTGCAAGGAGTCTGCTTGATATTCTCATGCTCTCTCTCTTTCTCTCTCTCAAATAAATAAATAAGTAAAATTTTTTTTGATTGCAGGATTTTATGAAAAATTAGATTTAAAAAATTTTTTGCAGGTGTCTCTAGTTGTGTTGTATTTACTTTTGAAAAACTTAAGAACATTCAACACAAAGAATTTTTCATTTTTTCATTATTTTATTTTTTATTATTTATTTTAGAGAGAGAGAAAAAAAAAACATGAGCAGGATGGGTAGAGGGAGAGAAAATATCAAGCAGATTCTGCATTGAGCACAGAGCCTGATGTAGGGCTCCATCTCATGACCCAGAGCCAAAATGAAGAGTTGAACGCTTAACCAACTGCACCATCCAGGCACCCCTTAAAGAACCTTTTAAACTAGCAATTCACACTTCTTGGCAGTATACAAAGCAAGAATCAAGATAACTTACTGTCTTTTATATTATTTAGGCTTTGTCACTTAAGTCAGATAGTCAATATTTGACCAATATTTTAGTTGATAATATTCTAGGATGAAACCAAGGAAATGCCTAAGAAAGTCATGGGAACAACCCTAAAAAAAAAGAAATAAAGAGAGTGAATGAGAAATTATTTAACCTATTATGCAACTGTATAAATGCACTAAATATCAAATTTCAAAGAAAGCATATTTAGATGAACTGACTACCATTCAAGAATGCTTTTTTGTGTATACTATATTTTGATTTTCACTATAGCGCCATGAGATAGGTCTCATTATTTTCACTACAGAGAAGAGGAAACTAAAATTCAGACACATTAAATGAAATGTGTCACACAACTACAATGAATGGAGGCAGGATTTGAACCAATATCTTTCAAGAACTTCACTGCTCTTTTCACTGTGCAGTCCATGAATCTTGACATCTGAATGATGTTATAAGTCCATGAATCCAAATGACAGAGCTGAAAATGTCACCACTGATGTCTGCTTCATTTTTTCACAGTTGGATACCTCAAAAGGAAAACAGATTTGAGAGCCTTCTATAGCCATGAGGGAACTGCATCAGGAAAACTACAGTACTGTGTAACAAGCTACCCCAAAGCTCAGTAGCTTAAAGGAACAATAATTTATCATAGCTCACACATGACTGTAGGTCAGCTGGGGCTTGGCTAATCTAGGCTGGGCTCAACTGGGGCAGAAGTGCTTTTAGCCTGCAGTATCTGAGGATATTCCGCTTTACAGGACAGGTCAGCTGAGGCGATTCAGCTGCAGGGTGAAAGTCCAGCTTGCTCAAATTTTTTTCCTGTTTTATTCTGCAGCTCAGGCTACAGGGGCAGCTATGACTTGGATGTGCTTCTCACGACAATGACGGAGACATAAGAAGGCAAGTAAAAACTTGTGAGCCTTAAGGCCAAGGCTAGAAATGCCACGCTGCTACTTCCACCTACATGACATTGGACAAAGACAGGGCTGAGTCCCAAATCAAAGGGAAAAGTGTACTATGGGTCAAAGAGACAATCACAAGGTGAAGAAGGAGAGGTGAAGAAATAGAGCCAGCAATTCATTCTTCTTTCTAAAATGTTTTCTAAGTGTTCTCTGCTTTGAAAATCTGAGATCAGGTACATTGCTGGGACAGTAAAATAAATTCACCTTTCTTCCATTTATCCTTCTGTTTATCCATCCTTCTGATAAACCTTGAAAGCCTACTAGGCAAAACAATACTATAGGCACTGGAAATGCAAAATTAATTTAAAAAAATGTTCTCTTTCAGGTAAGACAGAAATATAAACAATATCTTCATAGTATATGAGAACTTTCACACAATAAAGGGAGAGTAAATTGGAATAACTTTCCTGGATGTTAGTTTGAAAGAAATATAAATAATATCTTCATAGTATATGAGAACTTTCATACAATAAAGGGAGAGTAAATTGGAATAACTTTCTTGGATGTCACTTTGAAATATAAATCACAATGCTTTAAAAAAAAGACTTAACATTTGATATAAATTTTCACTTCACATTCAGTTAACAAAATAACTGAATAAATATACCCAGGTGTACATACAAGGATATTGAACAAATACTGCTTAAAAGAGCAAATATCAGGGTGCCTGGCTGGATCATCAGAACTCTTGATCTCAAGATTGTGTGTTCTAGTCCCACGTTGGGTGCGGAGATTACTTAACAATAAAATATTTTTTAAAAATGTAAAGAAGAGAGCAAATAACTGAAAACAGCTTAAATTCAATAGTATCAGATGGATTTCTCGAAGGAAATACACCAACTATTATAAATAGCTATCTCCAGTAGGTATGATTATGAGTGATATTTCTTTCTTTTTCGATTTGGCTTCTATTTTGTCTACAATGGACAGGGACTACTTATATAAAACAAATTTTAAAATATGACTAAAGAAACGGAACTTGGATTATAGTTTGATTAGAACTAAAATGTAAAAGTTAAGGTTGCCAATAACACATAAACAAATAATTAAAATACAATGTAATTTGTTTCTTGATAGTTTGCTATATACCAAATACAAAGAAACTAACTGTCTGGGATGAGCCAGTCCTACAGAAACCTTACAGAGGAGATTCTATTAGAGCTAAACCTGGAAGAATGTGTGGGAGCTTGCCAGAAGAAAGGGCAGTGAAACTGTGTGTCTTCATGGTAGAAGGGAATTTTTTGTAGAAATAACGATCAGTTAAGGGTATAGAAAAGAATTCCCATCATTATTCAAAAACCTTTAGTGTGGGGTGCCAGGGTGGCTCAGTCATAAGTGTCTGCCTTTGGCTCAGGTCATGATCCCAGGGTCCTGGGATTGAGCCCCGCATCGGTCTCCCCGCTGAGCGGGAAGCCTGCTTCTCCCTCTGCCCCTGCTTGTGTTCCCTCTCTCGCTGTCTC
Organism: Ursus americanus; assembly: GCF_024610735.1. Lineage (NCBI taxonomy): Eukaryota > Metazoa > Chordata > Mammalia > Carnivora > Ursidae > Ursus > Ursus americanus. The sequence continues at coordinate 31,753,080 of NC_142148.1, read as the reverse complement.
TCTCTGTCAAATAAATAAATAAAATCTTAAAAAAAAAAAAAAAAGGACCTGGCATAGACTTATTTATAGTAATAAATCAATACCACACACCTCAGTGGCAGTTACACTTAAAAAAAAAAAAAAAAACCTTTAGTGAGACTGAGGGACCAGGGAAGATTTGAACTATTTATGAAATTCTTATTACCAAAATCTTTACCAGAATCAATGCATTTTAATATAGGAAGTACCAGTGAAGCAAAAATAACATATTTTACTAAGTAGATGTGGAACATCTTAGATTTATGCTATTAAGGAAAGAGTTGCAAATCAAGTGTTCACTTCCTTGTGGTCCTTAATTAAATGTTTGATTCAGCATTGAAAATGTTAGGTAGCTACTGAAAAGACTGTTGATTTGAATAACGTTTTATATTTGAAAATGACAGATCTCTCATAATCAAGACATTTCTTCTTGGGAAAGGCAGGATAGAGTTTTTCAAAACCATTGGGAGGATATGGTCCATTTACTGATTTCCATTTCTGGACTTGATTTATAACCATATGATTTCATCAAATTCAAGCCTGAGAGAATTTCTGCCAGGCAGATATTTTAGACCAGACCAGATTGCCGGATATCATCAAATTTCAGGATTGTTATATTTTCCAGCAACTATCCTATTCATCCACACTTTGCAAGTACTCACTAGTTCTTTCTTTCTTTCCCTAGAGCTTTTATAGGTGATTATTTTCTTCTGTTAATATACACTTGAACTGTTTAGACATCTAGTTTTTCATAAACTCAAGCACATTTTACTTCTTTCCTCAATCAATAACATTAATGGAAAGAATATGATCTCAAAGGCAAAGTTGAAATTGTGCTATAAAAATTTTGACACAAATCCTTTTAATTCTAGACCATTTATATTTGATTTGTCTCATTATTTTGTGTACATATCTTATCTCTCCTTGCAAAAGACTGTCATTTCCTTCAATGTAGCAACTGGAGCACATAATTATTTTGTATTTTTGTCCCATTCCCTACCCCCACTCACAGACATATATAGCACTAAGCTATGCCATTTGGTGAAGTTGATGAATTTTGAGAAACTCGGGTATACTCTATTCTTTCTGCTCTCCTAAAATGTTTGTCTACGTATTTTGCGTTTTCAACTTTTTAAAAATCTTTTTATCATTTTATTTTTCCCATCATGATAGGTGTACTCTTTAATCTCCTCCCCTATTCAGCCATCCCCCCTCCCACCTCTCTTCAGGTAATCATCAGTTTGTTCTCCATCGTTAAGAGTCTGTTTCTTGAGCCTTCGGCTCAGGGCGTGATCCCGGCGTTCCGGGATCGAGTCCCACATCAGGCTCCTCCGCTGGGAGCCTGCTTCTCCCACTCCCACTCCCCCTGCTGTGTTCCCTCTCTCGCTGGCTGTCTCTCTGTCAAATAAAATCTTAAAAAAGAAAGAAAGAAAGAAAGAAAGAAAGAAAGAAAGAAAGAAAGAAAGAAAGAAAGAAAGAAAGAAAGTCTGTTTCTTGGTTTGTCTCTTTTTTTTTTCCTTTGCTTGTTATTTCTTAAATTCCACATATGAATGAGATCATATGGTATTTGTCCTTCTCTAACATATTTCTCTTAGCATTATAGTGTCTAGCTCCATCCAAGTCATTACAAATGGCAAGATTTCACTCTTTTTTATGGCTGAGTAATATTCCATCACATAAATACGGTATCTATACTTCTTTTGTATCCTCTTCTGTATCCATTCATCTATATATGGACAACTGGGCTACTTCCAGAGTTTGGCTATTATAAATAATGTTGCGATAAACATAGGGTGCATGTCTCCCTTTGAATTAGTGTTCTTGTATTTTGGGTAAATACCCAGTAGTGCAATTGCTGGATTGTAGGGTAGTTCTATTTTTAATTTTTTGAGGAAACTGCATACTGTTTTCCACAGTGGCTGTACCAGTTCACGTTCTCACTAAGAGTGCATGATGGTTCCTTTTTCCCCACACCCTCACCAACACTTGCTGTTCCTTGTGTTGTTGATTTTAACCGTTCTGACAAGTGTGAAACGACATTATGGTTTTCATTTGATTTGCATTTCTCAACATTTTCTACTCCTTAAAGTTTTCAACTTCAATTCCTATAGGAAAAATCATTTGCTGAGTACATTTGCACCTAAATCCTATGATATTCCTCAACAGAAAGATGACTTTTGAGGGAAACATGTAAAAAGAGCCTGAAATAAAATAAAGCACACACACAAACAGACATACAAAGTAATTTAAAGCTCTTTCTTTAAATGGCTTTTTAATTACTTTTGTATTTCACTTCTGATTCTCTTTAGAGCAATAGTTTCTACTTTTTGCTGGACATAAGAATCATTTGAGATGCTATTAAAAAATAACCCACACTCAAGCCTCACCCCAAGCAACTGAATCTGAATCTATTCGAGGAAGCTCCTAGCATGAATATTTTACAAGTCTCCTAAGACACTTCTAAAAGGCAACTGTAGGGGTCAAAGTAATAATTATTGAATTAAACATCTCCAAAAATTTTTTAAAAAAAGATTTTAACTTAGTCAAAGAAAATGAACTGATATTTAAATTAATTTTAGGATCAACTCAATCTACTAAATATGTTGAGACCGCCAATTAAGTACAAGGTACTGAGTGAGTCAACAGGAACATTAAGATTGGGGTTTCCAATATTATCATTCCGAAGAAAAGTCTATCTGTTCAGCTTTATCAGTCCACTTGTTCTCTCAACTTAGGGCCATAACACCCAGACTTCCTCAGTTGTCTGATTCTCTTAAATTTAAACAAAATGGGTGAATTCACCGATGTTCTGTTCTCAGATTAACCAGGTGGTCTGGCATCAGACTCAGCCTCCATGTCAAGATGAACTGGTAGCCTGCCAAAACATCTCCTCCACCCAGAGTCCTTTTCAAAAGGTTAAAATCATAGCAGAGCTGAAACAATACTGCTAACTCTAACAAAACAGGCCAGAAACAAACCCAAGAAGGAAACTGGGCTCCCAACTTCAAATCTTGACCTCTGTACCATTCTATTCAATGTGAACCCTTGTATTTTTCCTTTTCCAGTGCTCCTTCTTCTGAGATGATATGCCCTCTGGCTTCAGATTACAAAAAACAAAAACAAAAACCACTTTTTTTTGACCCAATGTTTTCTCTAAGTTTTATCTCTTTCTTTGAAATATCTTAAATGCTATGGTTATTTCAACTAGTAATTGTGTTTTTACATCATCTCTGAGAATGGCACGTAGTTCAGAGAAAAACAGCCAAAGTAGTTCAGTGTTTTTGGCTTATTGTTTGAATATCTGAAAGCATTGCAGCTGGAAAGAATTCCATTAATTTGTGGCTAGCACCGATACATCAGCCTTAAGAGCTTCCAAGTAAACACAGGGAAATTGGCATTGCTATCTTGTGGCAAGAAGCAAAGAACAGAGTGGTACAGAGTTCTCCAAGAAGGAAACATTAACCCAGATGTGAACAAGACAATGAATGAATTGTTCATTGGAACTTTTCAACCTTTCAGCTGTGAGCGGCAATTATAATCACCAAAGCATCCAAAACTCAAAAGAGACTTAAACCTGAAAATTACCCATCATGGCACAGGCACAATTATGTCTCCATAGCTTCATGAAGTACAGGAGTCCAGATTTAACTTAGACACTTAAAAAAATTAAACATCTCTTTAGAGGAAACCCAGAAAACCATGTGGTCATGTGTAAATTGTGCACACATGTGTACGCATGCACACACACACACACACATACACACCCTACATTTAAAAACAACTGGCATTTATCTTCAAGAATCAACTCTTCATACTTATTGCATAACACTCCTTTCACTTCTAATCAGAAAGGCAATCTTTCTTCTAATATAGTAAATATAATTTATTTGCAAATCTACCAGAAAGGATTACAGCAGGTTATTTTAGGCCTCTGACTTCACAGTTGTGTAGTACCATAACTTTTTTTTTGCCCTGCCAAGGGACAGAAGTATTTGTGCTTTCTTTGCCTAGATGCTAAAGTTCTAAATCATGTGTTTTATTAAATATCTTAAATTATTTTAAACAATGACCAGATAATCAGATGATCTCTATTTTGAAGTGCACAATTATACTTTTGGTCTCTTAGAGTTTCTCTATTATGTAAACCCAAATCAGATTGTTTTAATGTTCCTCCTCTTAACTGGTTGTGTTTTCGCATCATTAATAGTTCAGCCAAAGTGTTCCTTCCCACATGCCACAAAGAAGGTCATTTCTGGTAGCATTTAACCAGCAATATGAATGAAATTATTTTAATATCATTTGTCTGCATATTCCATGGAAATCTCTCTGATGTCACCTTGATACATATAATGTATCGATACAATTTATTGATTGTATTACCTACCTATCCTCTGGAAACTGTTCTAAAGTTATTAACTGTTAAAAAAAATCAGGTGTATAAAACATCTTTACTGATGTTGACCAACTGAATGTATGTACAAATCATTTTAGGAATTATTTTAGATATGTATAAAGAGATAACATAAAATATATTAAAATAAATATTCATGAAAATGAAAGGAATGAACTTTTAGAAAAATGAAAGAAAATGACAACTACAAATATTATAGCTTAGGGAACAGCCAATGAATCTTAATTCTTGCACGTCAGAACATAATAACTGATTCCGATAATATCTGATACATTATGACTTTGTTTTAAAACAACTTTTTATGCACAAGTTCCTAGTTATAAATACAATACCATAAGGGCTTTCACCCATAAATATTTCTGTAAAATTCTTCTTTTAAGGAAAACAGAATGAAAATCTGAATAAATTGATTATCTCATAATATTATGGTATACTAATTCAAAGCTATAGGCACAAATTATTCCACCTTATTTTTATGAGGAAGAACCCGACCATGGTAAAAGAGAATTCTCTGTACTGTTTTCTTCAAATTTTGGTTTGGAAAAAACAAAATACTTCTTGATATTAAATGTGGCAAGCCCATATGAATGTGATAGTAAAGCAAATAACTAGGTTTCCAATCCTTTAACATGCAATTAATAAAATGTTATTTGTAGGAGAGATTTCATGCCCAATAAGTTTTACGGGTGAAGTCTTAGGTCTGACTTTCTTCTTATAAATTAGACATGATACTTGTGTCAGAGGAATGTCGAAATAATGGATGGTTATTGCAATTCAGGAATCATGAGTTCCAACATTTCCAAAATTCTATGGCATACTGAAAATCCCATTTTTTCCAAAAACAAAACCCATGTGCCTGAGGAAACATTGTGCTTATGGCGGATTCTTTTTTACGATCCTTGCATAAATTATGAACATTGTGTTTTTGTGTACAAATCATAACACACAATATTATGGATTTTCATCTGAAATTTTAAGATAAAATATAGCTTATGATTATTGGAAATTAGGACATTTTCCTCTTGACATTTTGTAGGAAGTGAACTTCCCTTCTGTAAGAGTGTATTCAAAGATATAGTCTAAGGCAGTAATTTTCAAACTTTTGACTGGTGGCCAACCCAAAAAAAAAACCCTGCATTTTATTTTGGGACTGGGTACGTGCATACATGTATATATACAATTAAAACATAAGTTTAACAAAGTGATACTCCCCCTTACAACCAATGTTGCTCTTGTATTTTACGTTCCACTCCATTTATTTCTGTTATTAGTTATTCTGTTTTATTTTTGCATACAGATTATGACCCACAATATTGATTTTATGAACCATCCATGGTTCCCCACCCAGAGTTTGCAAAACACTTCTCTAAGAAGAAGAATCTTGCCCATGTCTACCTCTGTGATGGGGGAGGGAAGGCCTTCTGTACACACTTATGTCCCTGTCAGGCACTCCATTATATTCAGGACCCCCAAAAGTCTAGACCCTTGACAGAATCTACAACCTAGGCCCTTGACAGAAAATACAAGTGGAAAATGACTGTTGTGCAATATATAAAATCTTGTAAGAAGCTGCATTTATGGAGATTATCTGAAGGACAGGCAGACCATTCAAGTGAATGAATCATCTTTGACATCTACCTCTGAATTAAGCCACACCAACAAAATTCATAAAGTGGTTTTCAGCAAGGATCCAACATCATATCCCTCTGAGAGATACTGAGAGAATCAAGTATCAGGAAGAAGTGTGTCAAATCTAGGGATGCTGTGGTCTAAGGCACCTCACACTTTGATGTGCACAAATACCCAGGAGAATCTTGTTATAAAGTGCTGAATCTGGTTCAAAAGTGTTGCAGTAAACCCTGAGATTCTGCATTTTTAAGAAGCTCCAAGATGAGGTCAGTGCTATTGGTACAAGAAGCACACTTCAGGCAACAAGGGTCCATATGAGATGATGTTATTCCTAAAATTAGGCATTCTAATTTTTTGAGAGCTCTTGCGATAATTATTTTTGGACATTTATCAGGAAGAACTGTTCTTATCTTGATCAATTGCTTTGTATTTGGGAGAAAAACAGTTACATTTTATTAAATTAGACTTATTCCTGGATCTATGTTATAAACATATCATTGAGTGTCCAACATTTCATTTCTTTTCTTTCTCACTTATTACCAAATTACATTCTGAGTCTGTGTCTCACTTACATATATTGTTAAGAATTATTTCACATATTTTTAAATAAAACATCAATGGCATAACATTGCTCAAGATTCTAGGATTTAGGGGAGAGCTGAACTAGTGTCCACAGATTCATGGTGTGCTGCAGCAAATTTCTGAGTGGTGCTTCTCACCAGCACCTAGTCCTGCTGAACTTTTCATGAATGCCTTCAACAGAGTCCAGCTTTTCCACCTAGCCTGGACCCAACATTAGAGCCTTGAGCCTCTACAGTGAAAGGAGGAATATGGAAGAAAGAGCCTCACGCCTCACTCTTCCTCACTTGAGGATGTTGGGCATTCAATATAACTAGTTTGAGATCCCCATTTCTCAAACACCACAATGGGAAAACACCCCTTCCTCTGATATATCATATTTTCAAATGAAAGCATGATTACAGCTAGGCAAAAATTATGCATGCCTTTAGTCTAGGACATGGAAAAAAATGATTCAATGTATTTATTACAATGGTAATTGCTCTGTTTATAATTTTCTGCTGTGGTTAAAATATTATCTGCACAAAGAATTAAATTTAATATGACTTTTAAATTGAGTCTGAATTGATGGTAAGCATCAAGAGCTCATAAGTTTGCATTTTAACAATAAATAAGGGATGAAGTATTAAGGAAAAGAACAGAGGAAGAAATTATTTCTAGACACAAACCTCAGTGACATCTTAAATTCATGTACCTATCTTTTAGGTACAAAACTAAAAGATATTTCTGTAAGTGAAATGTATGTCAGCCATGTTTCTGTTCTTTAAAAGGAAAAAGCTTATTAGAGGGCACTTATGGGAATTATGAAATAGTCTTTTCAGTATACTTTGTGTAAGTCAGGTTCTTATCCATTCTTGCTATTCCCACTCAGATCAACATTAGAGAGATACTACCAAGAATGTGACTTTAAAGAAAAAATATATATATATACATGACCAGCCTGTCCTTTTTAACTTGGAGAAGGGAATATTCAAAGGAAACTAAAAAGGTTTTATCATCTGAAAATCTGTCCCCATAGTGATCAGCAAGCAGTTGATCCTATTCCCCATGGAAAAGGAAATGGGAAACAGAATTAGAAACAAAAAATTATTTACCCCAGTGGAAATGGATGGAAACAAGCTCCTGGACTCATATCTTCTGTGAATGGACAATCTATAGGCTGGACTCTTCTTCTCATTAGCATAATGGGGCCATGACATTGGCAACCAAGATGCCCTTGAGAATACTTCTCCATCTCCATTTCTGCCAAAGAAGGAAGTTGGACTCAGTATCTAAGACCTGACATTCCAGATAATATACCACCTGATGTTCAACAATCCAGTGTGGACTAGATCAACAACTCTCAGAGAATTAGGGTTTTGTTTTAATCTAGCAACATCTCATACTTCATATCACTTATACACACACACACACACACATATGTGCAATGTGCACGTGCACCAACATAGCCAAAATAAAACAACACTTTCCACGTGAACTTAAGAAAACTTTATAAATGTTCTCCATCTATTTCCTAATCTGTAAAATGAGGGTGTTGGATTAGATTAGATTACCTTTATAATCTCTTTTAGCTCTAATGATATATCAACTAAGTGACCTCAGAACAGGAAGTATGTGGGGAAAGGTGCATGTGGTTCTTAAAGATAGGACTCCATGAGCACTCCAATGAAATGTCATAATGGCCCTATTTTGACATCTCTAAAATTCTCCCTGGTCCTTAAGCCCAGTGAATACTGCATAGTAATGCTTTATTTAGTCAAAGTACACAAGGTCTTTTGAAGCTTAAGTTTGGAATTGGCCCATCACCACTTCCACTGCATTCTTTTGGCCAAAACAAGTTATGAAGTCAACCCAGTTTCATAGGGGTATGAAAACAGACTCCTCTCTTGATGGGTGCAGACACCAGTGCATATTGCAAAGAAAGAACTTGGATACAGGGAAGGGTGGAGAATCAGGGAGATTTTTGCAATCAATCCATGCATTATATAACCATTACCAAAAAAATCTGCATTCTGCTAATGTCTTTACCTTCATTAGTGGGGCTTCCAACCTCATTTTTTAAATCCAGAAGGACCCACATTCATTCCAAATACTGGTATATGCACAGTTGTAAATTATGTCAAGAGCCCAACTCATGGACTCATTTCATTTTATTGTTCTTATGTAAGCTCAATCAGTATTACTGGCCCCTGAATCCCCACAGTATTCCCCCACAGTATTCCCCACCCCTGAGTATTCTCCTCTTGACTGTTGGGGATGATGAAGTAAAAATCATCAAATTTTACTGTCCAATATATCTTTCTGCAATCTAGGCAAAGAGATCTGTACCTGGACCATTTCAAGATCTCATTCACCTGGAAATGGTCAGCCAAGGGGTGTGGGAAGGAGTGGTAAGGGAATTGTTCTAAGCCCCACTTTGATTTCTGTAAGGACTCTTGTGTTTTCTTTAACCTCACACATTCACTGACATCTGTAAGACAAATCTTCCACTTTTCTTTTTGAATTAAAAATTAAAGTTCCCAGGGGAAATTATGCAATGGGAAATTGACACTTCAAGAAACTTGGCTCACACATTTTATTGATTATGGTAAACCTAATTATTGCAATAAATCCTGGGAAAACCAAAAAAAATATTATCCTTTTCATGCTCCAGTGGTATATATTTCTTTCTATTAGGGTAATACCTACCTGATTAGAATCTACTTCCTCAAAAGTAATAAATAAATCAGGGAATCATTCTAAACTAAGTTTGCCTCATTTGTCTTGCAAAATCTTGACATAACTATTTTTGTGGACTGATGGACTTGAAATATGACAACACTTTTAAGTACTCAAATAAGCATTAAAGTTTTATTAAAATATAATGCATGAGCATTTTAAAAGGAAAATCTAATTGCATGATTGCTGCTACTTAGAAGTCTGGATTCTGGCTTCTTTTTCCTTTTACTATTTTTTATGTTTTTTTTTTTTTTTAATTAAAAATACTTAAGTTGTGCCTAATGTGAATCTTATTTTCTTTGTTGCAATCGCTTTGGGCTCAGTGACCTGTGAAAAGTCAGACCCTTGGACTTATAAAGCCTCATTTCACTTCTTATCCTGGGACTGGCTGATGTGTGATTTCTCTGCCCTCTGGCCTGTGTCTCTCCCACTGCTCCTCATCTTCCCGCAGGTCACATCAAGAGGCCATGCCCTGAGGTTGGGAAATCAGGCTGACAAACAAGGTCCACCAGAGGTGAGGAGACCCCTTTCATTCACCAGTGTTGGAGGTTTAATCTGCTCTAAGATGCAAATCCTTATCTTTGAAACACAAATAATTTACTTCCTTTCCTCTTTTTTTTTCTGAAATAAAAGAAAAAAACACACAGGAAGTCAATTTTATTGACTCTTTGACAACCAAAGCAAGCAAGAAAACCCTCCAAGCTATTCTAGATACCTAGATGTAGAAGGTCGAAAATAAGTATTTAACAGAAACCTCTTCCAAGGCAAATATCTACATAGTACAGGTCACTGATTCTAGATTCAGTTAAGATAACTTTGACACTTAACTTCTTCAGTCCCTCAAACTTTCTACCCCAGATGATGTTGTTTTTATGTTTCTCAAAGATGCATTTTTCAATAAAGTTAATAATAAGAAATAAGTGAGAGCAAGATGAAGCAGAATATAAGGCGTGGAATACGTTTGTATTATATACATGTAATAAGGTGCAGTAGAAAGTCTAAAACCATAAATAGACCCCATTCCTAGGTCAGCAACTTATAAAAAAGTTACTTAGCATTTTTGAACCTCAGCTTACTCATCCCTGGGAAGACAATAATAACACACGTGAGTATAAAATAATGAGAAAAGCACTTTGTATTTTTTACATTATTGTATAGGAGTATAAAGATGTTATCTGTTGGAACTGTGAAGTGTTGTGAGCCCAACACACAGGACCCGACAATGGAGGATAATTTAAAATGGCACAACAGCAACTATGCTCACGGAGGCATACTTCATTCTCCAAAGTCAAGATAAAACAGTCTCTTCTTCTGTCTATTATGAAAATACTGACTTATGTATGGGTTGGATTCTTTGAAGAAATTATAGAAGTCACTCAATACTCTGATTTTGGAGGGATCATAGAGGTAAAGAAGTGGATCTTGGCCAATATCATTCTAGTTAAAGGAAAAATAAATGAAATAATCGTATCTCCCAATGAAATGGCAATATAGGCTGCAAGTCTCACGTATTGGTTTTTGATTATTTTTAATTAGCACCTATCATCTGGTATGTAAAAGATTCTTAATAAATATTTTGGACAAATTAACACCCAGTGCTAAATATTCTATGTTTGTTTGTTTTTTAATGGTGACCTGGAATACCAGGTTTTCAAATCTAAGTTTGGAATACCAGCATCCCTTCCATCCCTACCTCAGACATAGTCCCACCTCACCACAAGATGCCCTCATAATTCATTTAATCATTATTATGAAGCATATAACCCAGAAATGAATAGCACACAACCCGGACTAAAATATATCACAGCAACTGTGTCACAGGGCCATCAGTGACCACTCTATGGTCCCTTCTGCGTGAATGCTATTGCTCATTTCTTGGAACTAACTGAAGTAAAATGACTTAAAAAAAACTTTCATGGCAGAAACAAACAAAATAATAGCCATAACGTTTCAACTAAATTACCCTAATGTATCACTGACAAAAGCTTGTTAGTCTTGAAGTCCAATTTATCTGTTCAAATCCAATTTATCTCTTCAAATCCATGTGCTCCTCTTTGTGCAGAGTTCTTTTTGATGTTCTTTGGAGGTCTGGAACTAGAGGAAACAGCGGTACTCGGAGGAGTAGGATAATAACTCTCTAAGAAACCAATTACATCTCTGGCATTACTGAAATAAATTCTTTCTTGGTGAAGACTTAAGAAACCTTGTGTGAGTGATGAAGATAAGATGTTTCTGTTCTGTGAAATCATGCTAAAGGACATGCTTAGCTAGCAGGCTCTTAACCCTAGCACTCAGCTTCCATGCCATTTTGGTGACAGGTCTTCTTTTTCAGTTCCATTGTTTTGCTTTCACATTAACTGTTGGCCATAGAACAAGCTGAGAAAAACAAAAGCCATAACACTCCATGTATGTCATCTCTGTGTGTGGAATCAACTGCCTCCAGTTGGTATATTAGGTTGGCTATAGGCCATCTGGTACCTCTACCATGCCCGAGGAAGCAGTGACTTTTCTCAGAAACAGCTTTGGATGAGGAAAGAGAGTCCATGACCTCCCATTAATTCATTCCAAGATCTTGAAGTGATCATTTAACTTCTTATGGTCTTATTTTCTATTTGAAAAACAGAAAACTAATATACATTTCCTCCAGCCCATGGGCTGACTGTTCTGAAGTTTGATTGAGTTATGAAAGTGTCCTGGAATTATAAAGACTTATGTAAATGCAAGATAAGAAAATATCACCTGGTCATATTCACTTTCTGTCAATATTATATTTAGTCTTACTACAAATGGGATTAGTCATAGTCTCTGTAATGTTAAAATCCTCTTAGAATTCACTGTATGAAAGAAGCAAGCCTTATCTGACATGATCAAATTTCAACTAATTTTGTAAAGTTGACTTACTGTTAAATCAGTCTTTACAACACACTTCTTTGAATATCTACAAATTAAATATTTCAACCTGGTTTTATCTTTCTTTCTGCTCAATGCACCTAGACTAATATTTCTATCAGTCTAACATCCCATTCATTTTCCTCAGAGTAGAATCCTTTTCAACTCATTCATATTCTAATGAAAGTTTAGTCGGTGATTTCTAAATCACATTTCTCTTTATCTGTTCGTCATCTCTATTTCCTTATTTTCCCTCATCCTCTCACACATTTGCAGGATGGATCCAGCATTTTCTCACTCACATCTTGTAGCTCATTTCCCGTCAAGAGGTTTAGGGTCTCATTTCAGGTTCTGCATCTCGGCCCCTTGGCCCTTTAACAGCTCCTGTTCCCCAGCTGTCTAATTCATCTTCACATTCACATACAATATAAATTATCTGCAACTTCATATGGAAGGTGCTTTCTGTCCTACATTTAACATTTGAGGAACCTCATTTAAGTGATACTCCTCACTAATTAGTGAAATAAGACATGACAAGAGTGGAGGGTCAGATGCAAGCATTGCCCTGGATCTCAGAGAGCAGGTGTACATAGTTCTTCCCTTGCTATAACAAAAGAGTACATTTTTAAGAATGGTTACTTCAGGTGTAAATCTGCCCCTCAAGTTCTCAAAGCCATAAGAATATTTGACACACAGGCATTATATTAGTTAGCTCCGTCACCTCCAATAAGAGGCAATTCATGGAGTATACTAACTAAACACCCAGGATCTTTTATATGTCTTGAATAGGAAACAGTATTGAGTCATCCAAGCTGCTTGATTTTACAGTTTAGAGGCATCGGCTACTAAACTGCAGTGATATCAAGCACGTGCACAGGGAGAGCATATTGTTGAGTATTTTTATAAGGAATTAGTCAATGTAATTGCAGGCTGTAAAGAGACTGTTACACAACCTCATTACATGTTGTAAACACTTCATCACATGACATCTTTCCATGTCATAAATACATCATCAGAGACTATTATGTTCTCTAATGATGACTTCTTGCATTCATTCATCATACAAAAATGAATAAATACCTAAGGAGAACATAATCTGTACAGTTTTTCATTGCTATGATAACTCCATTTCTAGAATTTCTTATGATATCCTGTATATTTACATAGGCTGTTACACAGCATGTAGATAAGTGTATTAGCTCTTTGCTCCTTATTCTTACAACCACCTTTAGCTAGAGCTAATAAAATCTGACCTGACCTATACAGTTTGTAAAAAAAAAAAAAAAAATACAGAAAGAAGAGGAAGAGGAAATGAAGAAAGAAGAAGGAGAGGGGATATAGGGAGAAGGAGGAGGAGGAAATAAAAAACAACAGTTTAAAACTATTTAAAATAATTGTGTTAACACAGCCCTGTTTGTGTTTGTGTATACATGTGTTAATTCTTTCAGACATGTTTGACTTTAGACATGCTTTACAATTAAATTTACATAAGGCAATAGAACTGGTCATTCACTGTAATTAGGGTTTTAATGTTAATTTTAATTTATTCTCTAGGGCCACATGTTCTATATTATCACTAATTCACAATTTCTACTTTTTTGCACTACTCCTTTCTAAATCCCATTTCTTAGAGAATGGGATGGAGGAAAACACCTATTAAAAAAAAATAAGACTAAAGCAATGTTTTCCAATCTTGTTCTATGAAGCCATGCATTATTCTTGGGTCTCCAAAGCCGCCTAGAGATGAGGCTAGAGGGCAAAGCAGTCTCAACACTGTCTCCTACTTCAACCATGGAAGCGCCATTTATATCTGTTTTCTAATTTGGGTGTTAGAGTATAAAATATACTGACCTAAATAATACCCATGTTTCTTTGAACTTTAAACTCCCATGATCTTTTATTTTTGTATGATTACCAGGCATTATCATGGGATGGTGGTAGCAGGCAAGAGGAAATTTCAAGTGGGCCCTTGGCCTAGGTCTCCCATTCACTGAAACCTATAAATCTAGACTTTTGATGTTATCACCAGGTGAAGTCCTAGGTAGCCATTGTGTTTGTGTGTGCCCATATCTAAGTGTTAATTTGTTAAACACAAACATTTAAACATCCCATAATTGCTGTGATCCTGAATTGGCACTGCCTCATTTTCAATTGTACCAGCGATCTCAAATCATAGAAACGGATTATTCATTTCTTAACCTCTGAGGGGTTGTGATGATCACTCAGCAATATCTTGGCAAAATCAAAGATATGCCTTCCATCTTCAAATCTAGGAAATCATCCAAAGGACTGTGAACTTCCTTAACTAATCAGATCATCCTACAGTGAAAATAGGGTGCTTCTTAGGGGCTGAGAACTGTACATATCACCTCACTAGGTTTATTCATCTTATCCTTAGAATGGCCTATTGTTAGCTATTATTAGCCCAATTTTCAGATGAGGAAGATGAGATTTAGAGAGGCTAAACAAGCCAAAATCAAACATAGTAAGTGGCACTATCAATCAAACCTAGTCAGGTTGCTTCTACATACCAAGAGAGTAATTACCAAGTTCTATGTGTATGAATGTTAATACAAATTACTGCTCTTTTCCCTTTGGAACATATGGCAAATGGCCAAGATTTAAATAACTCACAAAAGGGGCAATTTGCTTTTTGTTATTTACATGCTTTTGTGTTAGTCCCTCTAATTGAGGATAGTAAAATGAAACAAAAAATTAAGTTTAAAAATAATTTGCTAAAATTCATGAAAATAAGTAATTATAAAAAAACTTTAAATAACTAAATATCCAAATGATGTTTTGGGTTAAGTTTGCAATTATTCAAGCTTAAAACTGTACTAATTATTTTGTAATTATACACATTTATATATCTTTATATGTATGTGTATATATGTAGGTATATTTTTATGTATATATGTATATATACACAAATATATACAAAAAATTACCTACATATATAAACAAAATAACCTAATAACATAGCAAAATAATATAAGGAAATTCATTTAGATGTAGCATGGAAACTTCTGAATAATAAGAATCAAGATTCAGAATACAACAAAAAACCCAGCCCAATTCAAAAATGGGCAAAGGATCTGAATAGACATTTTTCTCCAAAAATACACATAGTCAATAAGAACATGAAAAGATGCTCAACTTTTAAAACAATCAAAGTCATATCATGCATCTTTTCTGACCGCAATGCTATGAAACTAGAAATCAACCACAAGAAAAAATCTGGAAAGAACACAAATACATGGAGGTTAAATAGCATGCTATTAAACAATGAATGAATCAACTAAGAAATCAAACAACAAATCAAAAATCACATGAGAACAAGTGAAAATGAAAACACAAAGGTCCAAAATCATTGGGATGTAGCAAACATAGTTCTAAGAGGGAAGTTCATAGCCATACAGGTCTACACCAAGAAGCAAGAAAAATCTCAAATAAACAATCTAACTTTATACCTAAAGGAGCTATGAAAAGAAGAACAAACAAACTGCAAACCCAGAAAAAAGGACAGAAATTAAAAAAAGTATTAGAGCAGAAATAAATGATATAGAAACTGTAAAAGCAATAGAACAGATCAATGAAACCAGGAGCTAGTTCTTTGAAAAGATCAACAAAATTGATAAACCTCTAGAAAAACTCATTTAAAAAAAAAAAAAGAGAGGACCCATATAAACAAAAATACTAATGAAAGAAGAGAAATAACCACCAACACCACAGAAATACTACAACTGTAACAGAATATTATGAAAACTTATCTCCTACCAAATTGGGCAACTTAGAAGAAATGAATAAATATCTAGAAACATACAACCTACCAAAACTAAAACAGGAAGAAACAGAGAATCTGAACAAACCCAACTATCAGCAATGAAATTATATCAGTAATCAAAAAATTCCCAAAAAACAAAAGTCTAGGACTGGATGGCTTCACAGGCAACTTTCTAGGAAACATTTAAAGAAGAGTTAATACCAATTCTTTTCAAACTATTCCAAAAAATACAAGAGGAAGAAAAACCTCCAAATTTATTCTATGTGGCCAGTATCACCCTACTAACAAAACAAGATCAATACACCACTAAAAAAGAGAACCACAAGCCAGTATCTCTCAGGAATATAGATGCAAAAATCCTCAACAAAATATATGCAAACCAAATCCAACAATATATTTTAAAAATCACACAACACAATCAAGTGGGATTTATCCCTGGGATGCAAGGGAGGTTCAATATTCACAAAACAATGTGATACACCACATCAATAAGAGGAAGGATAAAAAAGCATATGATCACTTCAACAGATGCAGAAAAAGCATTTGACAAAGCACAAAATCCATTCACGATAAAAACCCTCAACAGTGTAGGTCTAGAGGGAACATATCTCAACATAATAAAGGCCTCATGAAAAACCCACAGCCAACATCATACTCAATGTGAAAAACTGAGAACTTTTCCACTAAGGTTAGAAAAAAGACAAAGATAACCACCCTCACCATTTTTATTCAACACAGTCCAAGTCTGAGCCACAGCAATCCGACAAGAAAAAGAAATAAAAGGCATCCAAGTTGGTAAGGAAGAAGTAAAACTTCCACTATTTGCAGATGACATGATACTGTGTATAGAAAACCCTAAATACTCCACTAAAAAACTACTAGAACTGATAAATGATTTCAGTAAAGTTGCAGGATATAAAATCAACGTACAGAAATCTATTGCATTTGTACACATTAAAAATGAAGCAGCAGAAAGTAAAATCAAAAAAACAATCCCATACAATATTGCACTAAAACCAATAAAATATCTAGCAATAAACTCAACCAAAGAGGTGAAAGACCTGTACTCATAAAACTATAAAACACTGATGAAAGAAACTCTAGATAATGCAAAGAAATGGAAAGACATTCCATGCTCATGGGTCAGAAGAACAAATATTGTTAAAATGTCTATACTACCCCCAAAAAACTACAATTTAATGCAATTCCTAAAAAAAAATATCAACACCATTTCTCACAGAACTAGAAAAAACAATGCTAAAAATTTGTATAGAATCACAAGACCTAAAACAGTCCAAGCAATCTTAAAAATGAAAAACAAACCTGGAGGTATCACAATTCCAGATTTCAAGTTATATTACAAAGCAGTACTAATTAAAACAGTATGGTACTGGCATAAAAATAGACACATAAATCAATAGAACAGAAAACCCTGAAACAGACACAAAACCAATATCATCAATTAATATTTGATAAAGGAGTAATGAATCCCAGAAGAGAGCACAGGCAGTAATCTCTCCGACATTGTACGTAGCAACATTTTTCTAAGTATGTCTCCTGAGGCAAGGAAAACAAAAGGAAAAATAAACTATTGGAACTACATCAAAATAAAAAGTTTCTGACCAGTGAAGGACACAGTCAATGAAACTAAAAAGCAGCCTATGGAATGAGAGAAGATATCTGCAAATGACCTGTCCAATAAAGGGCTGGTATCCAAAATATATAAAAGAATTGATATAACTCAATACCCCCAGAACAATTAATCCAATTACAAAAAGGGCAGAAAACATGAATAGACATTTCTCCAAAGAAGACATCAGATGGCCAACAGACACATGAAAAGATGTTCAACATCACTTGCATCAGGGATATGTAAATCTAAACTACAATGAGACATCACCTCAAACCTGTCAAATGGCTAAAATCAAAAACACAAGAAACAACAAGTGTTGGCAAGGATGTAGAGAAAAAGGAACCCTCATGCATTGTTGGGAGGAATGCAAATTGGTGCAGCCACTGTGGAAAACAGTACAGAGGTTCCTCAAAAAATTAAAAATACAACTACCCTATGATCCAGGAATCACACTACGGGGTATTTACCCAAAAATTACAAAAACACTAATTCAAAGGGATACATGAACCCCTATATTTATTGCAGCATCTTTTACAATAGCCAAACTATGGAAGCAGCCTAAGTGTCTATCTACAGATGAATGTATAAAGATGTGGTACACACACACACACACACACACACACACACTGGAATATTGTTCAGCCATAAAAAAGAATAAAGTCTTGCCATTTGCAACAACATGGACAGAGCTAGAAAGTATAATGCTAAGTGAAATAAGTCAGTCAGAGAATGACAAATACCATATGATTTTACTCATATGTGGAATTTAAGAAACAAAACAAACAAGCAAAGGAAAAAAAAGAGAGAAAGGCAAACCAAGAAACAGATCTTAACTATAGAGAACTGATGGTTACCAGAGGGGAGGTGGGTGGGGGGATCAACAAAAAAAAAAAAAAAAAAAAAGAAAAAAGAAAAAAAATAGAAAGGAAGTCATTTTCAAGGACAAAATAAAGGGAAGGAATTATAAAAATTTTCATCTGAATACATCTAGGACAAAGGAATATAGGTAAATAGTTTGGGGCTCTAGGAGGACATTTTGGAAGCCATGCTCCAGGATAAACTTTCTTCAAGATCTATCTGAAAAATTCATGTGAATTTTGAAAATTGTTCCACAGTATGATATTTGTTTCCTGTATCCCATGTCTTTAAAACTAAAGTTAAAAGAAAAAAAAATGCTTAACATCTCTAGTTATTAGGGAAATCCAAATCAAAACCACAATGAGATACCATTTCACATCCATTAAGATGGCTATTATGAAAACAAAAAAGAAAATAGTAAGTGTTGGAGAGGATGTGGAAAAATTGGGGCACTTGTGCATTGCTGGTGAGGACATAAATTGATGCAGCTTTTATAGAAAACAGGTTGGTGGTTCCTCAAAAAATTAAACATCAAAGTATCTTATGATACAGCAATTCCATTTTGGATGCATACCCAAAAGAATTGAAAGTAGGGATTCAGACAGATACTTGTGCATTAATGTTTATATTAGCATTATTCACAACAGCCAAAAGGTAAAAACCCAAATGTCCAACAACAGATGAATGGAATAAAGGATGTGAGAGATAGGGGCACCTGGGTGGCTCAATCGTTAAGCATCTGCCTTCAGCTCGGGGCATGATCCCGGGGTCCTGGGATCGAGCCCTGCATCAGGCTCCCTGCTCTGCTGGAAGCCTGCTTCTTCCTCTCCCACTCCCCCTGCTTGTGTTCCCTCTCTCACTGGCTCTCTCTCTCTCTCTGTCAAATAAATAAAATCTTTAAAAAAAAAAGAATGTGAGAGATAGATAGATAGATAGATAGATAGATAGATAGATAGATAGATAGATTAGACAGACGGACATATACATATATAGATATAATGGAATATTATTTAGCCATAAACGGGAATAAAGTTCTGGTACATGGTACACCATGAATGAGCCTTACAAATAGTATGAAAAGTGAAATATATCAGACATAAAAAGACAAATACTGTACAATTCCACATGTATGAGATACCTGGGATGGGCAAATTCATGGCCAGAGAAAACAGAATGGTGGTTGTCAGCAGGTGGGGAGTAAGGGTATAAGGAGTTATGCTTAATGGGTACAGAGCTTCCATTTGGAAATGATGAAAAGTTCTGGAAATGGATAGTGGTGATGATTGTACAGCACTGTGAATGTACCTTAATCCTATTGAATTGTACTTATAAAAGTGGTTAATATGGTAAATTTTTTATTATGTATATTTTACCACAATAAAAATTAAGAATTAATGGTGAATATTCTTGCAAGATTACTTTTGAAATAACTAAATAACATTTTCTAATTAATAATCTTGTTATTTTCTTAAAATCTAGCCATACAGATGGCCAAAATACTTCCAGCTGAAAAATTCCGCTGTTCGCTGAATATCTTGAACTACCTCACACAGTCTACTTGCTTGTTTTCTGTACATTTAAATTACAATGTTACCACAAAGAGGGAAAATTATACACTAAAAATAGATTCATTCAGTATGTACTGTCTATAATGTTTGTAGCTGTGTTATTCCCTCACAGTACATTGGAAAGACGAGAGAGAGGGAAAAAAAAAATCGAGAAAAATTTAGAAATGAATCACACTGAAAGTTAATAGCCTTTATTATTTTCCATGCATCCACAAACCCACCCTAAACCCAAAGGACTGGATCATAGCTCTACACTTCCTAGTGGTGACAGACAAATTAAAGTTTGACTCAGCCTAATGGGAAAAGCCTGATTCATTAAACTCAAAGCCCTGACTTCCGGGAGGTGTTTGGGGCAAATACTTGATGTTGATCCTTAGAACACAATAAATGGAGAATGATCTCATATATCAATGAATGAAAATGATGAAATGAATTCAATTATTAAGGAAACTGCAATGAAAGGAAAAGATGAATGCATCACAATATTGATATTTTGTAGAGCTGAAATAGATTTATATTGATATTAAGAAATATAGTCTTAAATCATCTCCAACTAAAATTTATAAAACCCAAAGGTAATTCCATGCACATGAAGGTTTCTTAGCTTGATTATCTACATAAGACTGCCGAAAGTCCCTAAATAAGTGTGTCTCTTGACTTAGTTCAGCTATACAAAGTAGACAAAAGATGGGAGAAAGTAATTACTAAAACTGGCCTCTGCCGTTTCATCTCCCAGTATACTTTCGTGTCCACAATAAGGGGAACAGTAATTACCCATTTCTGTGGTTTCTCTCACAAAATGGGGGGGAAAAGAGGGAGATAGAAAGTTTTTGCTCTATGTGTACATGATGTGAGGGGATCTGTTTCCAAGCAAGCTTCTACATATGTTAACTCTGGCATGCTTTCAACTCTAGGAAATAGACAGAGACAATAAACCACCACAAGGCAATTCCAAACTCTCCACTCACATGCACACACATATACACAGGCTCTTTCTAGTTTTTGCTCTGACTGCTGAGAAGCTTTTCTGTGCTAATCCACTGATTACCTGCTTTACTGTATAGGGAAATATATCCTCATAAAACCACCTTGTCCTTTCATACAAAGAATCCCACTCAAAGAGTTAGGAATTCTCACCAAAGTGAATTAATCAGAGCCACAGAAAGATGAGAATTATCATGAAGACTACAGTAAGAAAGAATCAACTGTTAATTTCAGTTCCAGGTAAAAGAAGGGAGGTTTATAACGCCCCGAGCTAACTGCGCACTCTGCCTTCCTTTCTACCTACACTCCCCAATTAGAGGGTGGCTAAAGTAGCCTCCCTCACTGGGCTTCTGAAGGGATGGTGCTGCTATGGGCATTTCTGGAATGTTTCAAAAGGACAGGGTTGGGGAGGGAGGAACTTGCTGAAAGGTGGGGGAGGTGGGAAATTGTGCATGTTTAATGAGTTCAAACCTCTTCCACAAATTAAGTGAAATATTTTAAAAGGAAACAATATTACTTAAGTTTTATTTGTTTCAGCTACTTGGTTACAACTCCACACGGACACAATTAATGGAGGAAATAGAGTATTTTATAAGACCAGGTCTCTCCGTCAATCTATGACCAAGAGAAATTCTTTGCCTTAATCACCATGCATTCCTTTCGGATAGCTAGTATAGTACCAAAATAATTATCACAGGCTTTAGGAAAGATTGTCTAGTCACTCCCCAAAAGGTTTTAAAAGGTTGGGAAGTAGAATGCTCCTGTGTGTAAATCAATAATGAACTTTGTCCTTTCTCGCAATATTTGCATGTGTGTTTTTAAGCAAACCCTAATAATGCACTATTTCATGTGTACATGTGTGCACACATATCCCCCTCAACACAGGCCATTGAAAGCCAAGTTTTCTTGTAAATCTAAAAATGATAGACAGTCTGGATGCTCTGAAAGTTCTGTTCCCAGGAAAGGAATCCCCTTGTCCAGCCCAGATGTTGTGCTCATCAAAAAAGAAAAAAAAAGGGTTAACAGCTTTCAATTGATCATCCAAATAACAAATGTCCTGGAAAATAGATACATTAAGAAGGGAGGAAAAAAAAAAGCAGCAAACAAAATCACTCAATTTGCCCAAAATTTAAGGGAAAAACAACTAATTCTAGAAACTATTAGGTAGAGGAAAACATCCAAAGTTTATGAAAAATGCTGGAGATTTCAATTCATAAAAACTTTTTTTTGTTCTCTTCCATCAGATAGAATAAGGACATATTTCACAAAATTCCTTAATAATATTCTCAGTTTCCACAGTTCTAATCTTTGAAAATAAACACGTCAATATTTTGTTCAGAGATGATAATCTTAAATGTAATATGTGTCCTTTATTTTCCTCTTCCATACGCAAAACAAAAACAAAAACAAAACAGAGAGATCTCAAGTTAGAGCATAATTAAGGTGAAGTATTAGCAATCACTGAGTGACTGAGACAAGCTAGGGGTGTCATTTTGAGTATTACCCTCAAATTTCATCCTAACATTCTGTTCAGACACCAAAAAAGGCAGCCAGTCCAAGTTCATCAGCTGAAGTATAGACTGTGTGAACATTCCTAAACTCAGAAGAGCATGGCAAAATAAATAATCACTCGACTCACTTTGTTTCTGCTTTTCCCTTCCCTCCACACCTATAAATATGGTTTATTGTATACATAGCTTTTAGGGTCAAGTATTAATGGTGAGAACCATTAAGAAGGCAAAGGTCAGTGGCTCCTGACTTTGGTGACCCTTAAATTTAATCTAGCGTGGTAGGAATAGAATTAAAAGTGAGGAACTTGCAAAGTGTGATAAGACCTGCTTTACCTACACAATTGGGCGGCAACAGAGAAATGAAAGAAATTTAAACAATAAAAACGAACTTTGTGATCTAATTACAGTCCCAGAGTTAAAGGTGAACATTCACAGCCAACTGCCATGCATGAAGGCCAAATTCTGACATCTTTAAAATATCATGTGGTTTCTGGGATCCAGCAGCCGCTTTGGAATTTTATCAAACAAACACTGTTCTTTATTTTTATTTAGCTTAATGTCCACATCAATAAAAGAAATGACAAGACAGCATTTTGGAAAACACAGAAACCAATTTCTTCAGCCCGGCTGAACTTTACCTTTCAAAATAAATCCTTCAAATCGGTCACACTTAACACCTATTTTATATCCCTTTTCAACTTGAGAACTTGGTATTCTACTCTGTTCTCTTCCTCTCCCTTCCTCCACCTGTTTTTATTTAAATATAAGTTATTTTCCCTTGTGATTTGAAAGATAAGTTTCAATCTACTCATTTTTTAAAATACCAATAATGCATTCGTTCTGGTTTTATATTATTATCATTTCCTTTCAATAATTCCTTTCCTGAATTTTTTAAACCTCCTCTTGGGAACCAATGTCTTGAGACTCTGATAAATTTAAAACTAGTTTTCAACTTTTATCTTGAAATAATTTTAGTTTTTTAAAAAGTTGCAAAAATAGCAGATAGTTCTTACATACCCTTCAGTTTCTCCAAATCTTAACAACTTACTTCCTTATAGTATAATTATCAAAACAAGGAAATTAATATCCTTAACACAATTAACTAATCTGTAGAATTTACTCAAATTCCACCAATTTTTCCACTAAGTTTTTTTGTTTCTTTCTTTCTTTCGAGGATCCAATCCAGGACCCCAACTGCATTTTTTTTGGGTCACTTTTCCCTTGTCCTTTGTCGTCTCAGGTATATGATGGTTCCTTCACCTTTCCTCATCTTTTGTGACTTTGCCTTTTTTTAAATCAGTTTTTTCACGCAATATCACTATAATGTCAACCTATCTGGTGTTCTCTCGTAATTAGGATGATTTTATGCATTTTTGGCAAGAATATCACAGAAGTGATATTTTACCTTTCTCAGTGCATCACAGCAGGAGGTACATGATGTCAATATGTGTTACAATAGTCATGTAAACCTTGTTCTTTTGGTTACCTTGGTGATTGCCCAATTTCTCCACTATAAAGTTACTATCTTTCTCTTTGTAATTAATAAATATCTTCTAAGGAAATACTTGAGACTATGCAAATATCTTCTTTCTTATTATATTTTGTCCCCTAATTTCAGCATCCATCAATGGTTCTTGCCTGCAAGTATTATTACCATGACTGCCTAATGGTGATTTTCTACATCCCTCATTCCTTCTGTGTTTGTTGACTGAATTTCTACTACAAGAGAGCTGTCCCTTCTCCCATTTTATTTATTATTCCATTATTTCTTTATATCAGATGCATGGATATTTACTTGATTCTATGGATTTGAATTCAGTGCTATCATGCTTTGGCTCACATTAGTCCCAGTTTTGGCCAAGAGCTCCTACAAGGTAGATCCTGTGTCTTTCTGACATGCTGCTATCATTTTTTCAACACTTCCTAACATCTGGCACCAGAAGAGATTGCAAATTCATCCTGTATTTTCTCTACCCCAACCCTGGCGTCAACAAGGAACCCTTTTTCCTTTATCAGAGAATGATATTTAAAAACTAAAATCTTGATGGAAGGTATGTCTATCGCTACTTAGGAAAAAATATGTATGTATATTAACCCACATACACACGAACGTCTCTGTTTATTTCTGTATTGATCCATCTATATACGTGTATGTAAAACCACTAATTTATACTAATACCTCTGATTTCAACCCACCAGGACAGTGTTTGTTCTAGCCTTCCCTTTTCCCTGGTTTGTAGCTGCTTCCTCTTCGAGTGAGGAACTTGGCTCTCAATATCCAGTTCACTTACTTATTGGTTCAGTCCTAGTATACACAGTAAGTAGTTCCAGAGCTGCTAACTTATATGTGTCAGAAACAAAGTCACTAACTGTAGCACAATCCTTCATAGGTAGTTCTCTTTTCTTCTTAAGTATATAAACAAAATGCTGTCTTTTAAAGTTACTTAGCTCTCCCCTTCCCCACCCCTCTGCAATACAGTTAGGTTAATTCATTGTATGCATTCCAGTACACCAGTACACACATAGGCATGTGCATGCACACACACAAACTACTAATTTAAATTAATAATAGTAATTATTCATTTATTTTTGGTCATGCAAGCATTATCATGGTTCAAAGAGTCAGAGTTACACAACAAGATAAACAGAGAAGTATCACTCACTTATCTGTACTGTCCTATTTTCTTCACTCCTTTCCTGCACACATACACACATCATAGGTAATTGCCACCCCCCCCCCCCGCTCCCCAGGTTTATCCTTCCTGTATCTCTTTTTGGCACAGATGATCAAATACGTGCATATTTTCCAATATCCTATTCTTTCTTACATGAAGGGTAGCACACTACAGGTACCCTTTGTGCTTTGGCTTTTTCACTTAATAGTATGTCCTGGAAATCACCCCATATCAGTTTTTAGAGATCTTCCTCATTTCTTTTTATAGCTACAGAGTACTCCACTTACGTGGTTGTACCATAGTTTATTCAACTATTACAGATGGGCATTTCGTTGTTCTAATATTTTAGAAACACAAACAATACAAGAATGAATAACCTTGGTTGCAATTATTTTTATACTCTTGGGAGTATACCTTAGGGTAGATTTCCTTATGGTAGAATTGCCGGGTCAAGAGACAAGGGCACCTGTAGTTTGGTTACATATTGCCAAGATGCCCTCTAGAAGGTTCTTCTAGTTTGCATTCCTTTTTTTTTTTTTTTAAGATTTTATTTATTTGACAGAGAGAGAGAGAACACAAGCAGGGGGTTGGGAGAGGGAGAAGCAGGCCTCCCGCTAAGCAGTGAGCCTGATGCAGGGCTTGATCCTAGGACGCCAAGATCATGACCTGAGCCGAAGGCAGCCGCTTAACAACTAAGCCACCGGGGCGCCCCTCTAGTTTGCATTCCTACGAGCAACATGGGGGAATGCATGCTTCCCCAGAGCCTTGCTAACAGAATGTGTTGTCCTAATTTTAATCAGTCTAACAGGTGAGAAAAGGTATTAATTTGTATTTTTCTAATTATGAGTGTGAACATTTTTTCGTATGTTTAAGAACCATTTTTATTTTCATTTCTTAAATTGTCTATATCTATTTCTCATTTTTCTCTCAGGTTTTTAGCCCTCTGTCCTTTAATTTTTAAGAGTTCTTTATACACTAAGGATATTAACTCCTTGTGGTATACAAGTATTTTCTTCCAATTTTTCACTTGTCTTTTGACTAGTTCATGATTTTTACTGTAGTCAAACTGATCAATCTTTTATTATACCTGGATTTTGAGTCTTGGGTAGAAAGTCTTTCTCTAGGCTGATGTTAAGAAGAAATCCATCCAGGCTTTCTTGTACTGCATGTGTGATTTCATTATTTTGTGGTTAGATATATAACCCATTTGGAGTTTACTCTTGTGTATGGTATGAGGTTTCGACACAATTTTTCTTTTTTTCAAATGGCTGACCAGTTGTTTGCAGTTTCCGCCCAGTGGTTGGAGATGCCATTTTTAGCATGTACTAAAATTCCATGTGTACTTGGGTTTATTGCATGCTTAATATTCTATTCTGCTAATTAATCTGCCTGTCCATGCTTCATTACCAAACTGTTACAATCTTATAAGCTTTATGGTACATTTCTAATTCTTAGTAGAGGGCTACTTTCTCCCTGTGTCCAGATTCTTCTTTAAATCTATGGCCTATAAACTTGGGGTGCATCTAGGGCCAAGAACGTAACACAAATGAGTGATGATGACGACAGGGCTTAAGCAAAAGGGAGTGAAGGAAACTAAAGAAAATAGAAGAGTTTGAAGAACTCAGTTTTTCAAAAGGTACATAAATGCTGGGCATGGAGCCTACTTGGGACTCTCTCCTTCTCCTTCTCTCTCTGTCCTTTCTCCCCTCTCTTTCTCTTTCTAAAAATATTTTTTAAAAAGATTTCAACATTGCTTTTCTCTCTTCCATGCTATATAATAGTTTTTACATGACTATACTATAATTTATTTATTTTAAAGTTCTTTGATTATTATGAAGTAATAGACCTGTTTTCATAATTTGACTTTCTTCAAAGCTGTCCACTGCCCACAATTACCTTCTGGCATTTACTGTTATCAATAAGGTGCCTAAGACCATCCTGAGTTTTATAATTTTATCAGTTGTCCTCTTTCCGTGTCTGGATACTTTCAGAATTCTTTAAAGTCCTTTCACCTTTGCTAAGATGAGACAAAGTGTGGACACTCTTTGCAATGATTTTGTCCAAAAATGTGATTGTTGTTCATGATAAGGAAAACGATGATTTCTATAATCCTGAAAACCCCCATCCTCAACTCATAGCCCTTTGATTAACGCGTCTGGTCTATCTCCTCCAGTGACTCATTTGTGAACTCCTATCTTCCAGAAGACGTCTTTCTTTCTTTTCTTTTGTTTTTAAGAATTATTTATGTAGAGAGAGAGAGGGAGGGAAGGAGTGGGATGGGGAAGGGGGCAGAGAGAGACAGAAACTTAAGCAGACTCCCTTAGCATGGAGCCCCATGCAGGGCTTGATCCTAGACCCTGAGATCACGACCCCCAGATCACAACTCAAGCTGAAACCAAGAGTCAGACACTTAACCATCTGTACCACCTAAGCACGCCCAGAAGACATCTTTCTATTCACTATTCTTATTGATCCACCTGTTTTCTCATCATTTTCATTTTCTATCTCTTTCCTCTAACTTGTAAAGGAGCTTCTCAAATTTATTGCTAGTTCAGAGATCATTCTTAACACAACTTGCACTGCACAAGTTAACGTTTGTTTCTGATGTTGAAGTTTTTTGTATGTTTGTTTTGATTTTTTTTTTAAGATTTTATTTATTTATTTGACAGAGATAGAGACAGACAGCGAGAGAGGGAACACAAGCAGGGGGAGTGGGAGAGGAAGAAGCAGGCTCATAGCGGAGGAGCCTGATGTGGGGCTCGATCCCATAACTCCAGGATCGCGCCCTGAGCCGAAGGCAGACACTTAACCGCTGTGCCATGCAGGCGCCCCTGTTTTGATTTGTTAATCCTACTTTATCATACTTCCTTTTCCCTGTACCAGTTACCTTTCCATAATCAGGCTATGTGCCAGCTTCGTGGAAATCATGTCTTCTTAGATTCTATGGAGGTTGCAAATTTCCTGAAATTTTCTTCTGTACATGCAGGAGATCATTTTCAGATGTTTGCACTACTTCTGAATCTTCTAGATCCTATCCCATTTCCATTACTCTAAAATGTAGTCAAGTCTTATTTTCATCAATGAAAATATGGGACCATTTAAAAATTAACTAAAGCAACAATAAGGGCCAGAGATCATATAATACTAGTTCCATTTAACTTAATAAATATTTGACACATACTCCCAATGTTTCAGGGATTATACCACATACTCGTAACGCAAAGATTAAAAAAGAAATTTCCTTGCACTAGAAGAATTTAAAACCCAGTGAACAAGACAACTGACAAATGACTGATTATGACACTAGTCAGATTAACTGGAACACTGTTAGAAGAAAAACAGAAACCACTTCTCAAAAGATTTGGGGAAGTTTTCATAGATGAAATATCATTTATTTGGGCTATAAAATTTATTTGGGCTATAAAATATGCATCTTAACAAAGGAGGATTCTTCTGAAGATTACCTGAATAAAATACTGGTTTTGAAATTTGAAAAAAATGTAGTTTTATATATATAAAATATATATATGTATTATATATTATATATTATATATATAATATATAAATATATTATATATTCATAATGATATACTCAAAACTATATAAACATAAAAATTTGCTTACCTGTCCATCTGGAAACATGGGACTTTATGCCTTATCACAATTTACATTACACAAAATATGTGATTTGGCTGAAAGCCTCAGTCAGGCCTCAGGTTCTTTAAAGTTCTTGATTATCCAGCCCTAAATATTTCAAATTTCAGCCACATTTTACCATGTACACCTGAACATTTCAACAGCCCTTTTGGAAACAAAAATATTTTTAATCTTCTGGTCCTGCGTCACTCTTTTACACACTCTGGCTGTAGTTTTTATTTCTGCAATCATTCGTGCCATTTTTGCAAGTCAACCAAGCAGTCCCTCTACACTTGGAATTTTTGGTTGTGTAACATGAAAAAGCAGGAAGCCATGAAATTAAAATTTACTGACAGGAAGAGTCCTCATTCCATTGATCTAAGCATATGATGTACAATGAATTCTTAAGTGAACTTTTCTTGCTCCATAAATACTGAGTCCTATATTCATACAACCATCCAATGTTATCAGAATCATTAGAAATCATCTACAAATACTCTAAGATCTAGAAAGAAGAAGTGACTTCCTCAAGGCCACCCAGCTGACTGGAGGCAGACAGGGAAAAAGAAATTACTTTTCTCAAATCTACATTCCATATATTTCATTTAACTCATCTACTTCTTATAGTCTACTGTCTCTTCAAATGCCAGAATTTGACACGTAGGATCTGGACTATCTAATGTCAAATACTGTGACCATCAGCCAATGACGACTCAAGGAGAATGAAAATTCAATGTGCATACAGACCATGTAGAGATCCTGTAAAAAACAGATTCTGAGTCAAGAGGTCTAGGGTAGGGACTGAGATTCTGCCTTTCTAACGAGCTCCCAGGAGGTGATGTCAATGCTATATGTCTGTAGTTTGCTTAGCAAGGAGCCAGCCGACCTTTCAGGAATACCTGTAGACCAAAGTAGTATGTTGCTGGTCATTATCAGATAGGATGAGAATGGTATTTGGGATAAGAAGAGAGAATATAATAAAAAAACATGGGAGATAAATGGAGCAGGGCACTCAGGGAGAACAGAAGTAAATATAAAACCTTCACACTGGCTTTGGATTTGCACTTATACATCTGAAAAAGAAGGGTTGATTTACTACTATTCTCCAAAATCTACATACCAATCCCCTCAGAAGAAATATATTGGGAGGGCTAGTTTTAAGTTTATTTCCCAATAAGCATTTCAGTAACAAATCCTTTATGTTGTTAGGGTTTTCTCACAAAAATAACCTCCACCCTGCTTCTCTCTAAGGCCATCCCTTCTATACTTCTTCCCTGCCTCCTAACATACCCAGGGAATGCACACAATAAAGAGATTATTAGGGTACCACTGACCCTGTTGCTGAACTGCCCCAGGTGTGAGAGAAGGATAGAAATCACTCAACTTCAAGAACAGAAGTTCCACCACCAAGAGTAGCAAAGATAAAACCTGAAAGAATCAGAACTGGCTTAAGACTAATTATCTTTCCCCTTACCAACCAGCTTATCTTGGTCCATTGAGGAATTTATCTTTATTCTGTCTCTTGTATCTCTTGTATTTAGCTTGTTTGACTAGGAAATGAACTGCTCCAATTTCAGGGGACTGAGTGTTTAACCTGAATAGAACCACATGGACTAAACTGCAAATACTGACATGCTGACGGTGACTCCAAACAGGAGATTCCTGAGTCCTGTTCTTGCCCGATAAAGACAGAAATGCTA
This sequence comes from Ursus americanus, assembly GCF_024610735.1. Taxonomy (NCBI): domain Eukaryota; kingdom Metazoa; phylum Chordata; class Mammalia; order Carnivora; family Ursidae; genus Ursus; species Ursus americanus. The sequence continues at coordinate 31,722,487 of NC_142148.1, read as the reverse complement.
CTGATATCAAGTCAGGGGGTTTAAAGATATGTAACTTATGGAACATAAGAAGTACGAAGATCGGTAGAAGAAAGGTGGGGGGGGGTAAACAGAAAGGGGAAGGAACCATGAGAGACTATGGACTCTGGGAAACAAACTGAGGTCTTCGGGGCGGGGGGGTGGAATGGGATAGGCTGGTGATGGGTATTAAGGAGGGCACGTATTGCATGGTGCACTGGGTGTTATATGCAAGTAATAAATCATGGAACTTTAAAATAATTAATTAATTAATTTAAAAAAAGAGAGACTTCAGGAAGTGAAAGCCACATGTTACCTTACTTTTCAGGGCTTGATTTATAATATTTTGTATTCATTCTTGGAGAAATTTTTTATTCAAACACAAAGTCTCTTATTAATTTTATGCACTTTCTTGTGTTTCGCTCAAAATTTAAACCTTTTCAAGATCTGTATGCATGGAATCATTTAGTTGATTTTAAGAGCTTCATAGTATTTTATTGCACATATGTACTAAAATGTGATTAATACCTTCTCTATTGATTGACATGGGTCAACAACATTCTACTATATGTATACATGTCTGTATTTGTAAATGCATATGCATTATATGAACATATATGCTGCACACTAGGAATAGATTTGTACATTTTAAATTCTAATAAATATTATAAATTTATAATCCCTTAAAAAATAAAATAAAGATATGTAAGTTATCCACACGAATTACACATAGCTTATAAGTACAATAAGGAAAAAAAAAATCAACATTGCTCCTGAAGGAAATCAGGCAACGTGCATATAAGAAACTTTAATGACCCTTGCCTTCATTTATTAATGTGTTGCTTTCCCAGGAATTTAGGTTTTGGAGGAAAGTTCTTTCTGTGTTGGCTGTGGACATGCACATCCCTAAAGACTCAAGCCACGGGGAAAGAGGAAAAGGGCATCTCTGACAGAGAACAGAGATACCAACTTGTGTTTTTGCCTCCACACAAGAGAGACTGTTTTGAAAAAAGTGTGTGATCCCATCTATCCCACCAGTGTAAAGGTTCCCAAAGCTCAAATTTGTCCTCAAGACACATGCCCTAATGCAAAGACAAGAACACTTGTGTTCTTCACCAGGGTAGCTACAGATAACAGGACAGAGAACTTGTGTATTGAAGCCACCTGGGAGGCAAAAGGGCACTTTCTCTTCCTCATGGGGAAAAAAGAACAATTACTCTGTGGGTAGAAGGCAGAGGAATCAACAGCTTAATGGATTGTTCAATTGTATCCCCAGAGTATAATCAACTACATTGATTGATTATGGTCAGACAACTAGAAACCAAAATAAGCCTTGGAAAAACAAGGGGCATATGTTACTTGTACTACAAGACACAGGCAACTGGTAGGGCTCAAAAGACAAGAGTTATCCAACCCAGGAATAGCAGCTACCTGATTCATTTCCCTGTATTTCCAATAGGTCCTCTCCTTTTCTGTAGACAAATGAGCAAAATGGAGGATTCTGCTTCCACGTCAGAGAAGGATATGTGCTTTCATCTGATGACTGAAGATGATCAACCTAAACAATCTTTTTTTAGGCCCCTGGGAGAACTAATTACCTCTTCTCCTCTCCATGACCCACCCCCCAAACCCGCCCCGGGCACGGTAGACCTAACAACCTGCTAAGCAGGTTAGTACAAGGTGGAGACCCACCAACCTTTCTGCCCCCCTACATAGGAGCCTCTTCCTCTCAATGACCCTTCTTCTGAACTCTTGTTCTAACAGTTAACACCTACTGCACATTACACCTCGTTTCCAAAGTCTGGTGATAGGTTTCAAAGAACAAATTCATACTCCAATTTCAAAACAGAGTGGTTTTTAATTACATCGGGATTCTAGATCATCTAGACCTACAGAGTCTCAGAATTCCGGAGTCAGGCCAACCTCTTTCATTTCACTGTTAAGGAAGCTGAGGTCCAACACAGTTAGATGACTTGCTTAAAACCCTATAATCCTAATAATAAAAATAATAATATTCACCGTGTGTTTACTATGTCACTGACACTGTTCTTCCCACTTTTGTCACGATTACCTCATCCCCCACGACAACCATTTATTGAGGTACTGTTATTATATCCATTTTGCAGGTGTAAAAAACTGGGGCACAGAGAACTTAAGTAACATGCTCAAGGTACTCCAGCTAGTGAAGAATGGAATCAGAACTGAAACCCAAACAGTCTGAAACCAGATCAGAGCCATGATTATAAGCTGAACTGCAGCAGCAGAGCCAGGCCTGGAAACGAACTTTCTCTACCTCTGTTCAGTTTGCTATGCATCCACCATGTCCCACCCCAGATCACTTAGCTCAGCTCAAATAAGAACATTTCTGTCAGGAGCTGAAGAGACCTGAGATCTCATTAACCTCTCTAGTACTTCTCTCAAAAGGCCTCAGGGGTGCCTATAAGTATTATTTTATTTCTGGCTCATAAACTTTCCACCAGGACAGGACACCACATCGCTGAGGTTGTTAAATCTCTATAATAACAATATTATGCTAATGGAAATTATTAGTCTATTCCTCGTCCCCCAAAAACCATCTGGTAGATTTACCTGGCAATTACTTTGAGATGTCATGGTGGATCTTAAAGCATAAAGAATATAGGGATTCATAACTTTCTCTGAGCAATGGAGTTTTCCATGTGGTAACAAGCTGGCATGGCTGGACTATTGGATTTAGACATAAACAGGATACTGGAAAAGACTTGGGGAGAGCACACGGCTCTCAGATTAGAATTCAGGTGGTAGAGAGCATAGGTATTTCCAAGCCCAAGCTTTCTACTGAGAGAATTTCTTGCCAATGTTTTGACGGCATTATGAATTTCTTTTTAAAATGGCTTGTTCTTTAATATCAAAAAATAAAACGCAGGTATTAGAGCCAATTTAAGTAATTTAGAATAATTAGAGTCTTAAGTAGGCAGCACATGTTCTGAGCAGAACAATCTCTCTCCAAACAACAGTGATGTCAGAGGTTTTTGGTTTGGGTCTGTTTTCTCTCTCTCCTCCCTGTGGCACAAACGCGTGGCGTAGTTTCCCTTCCTGGAGCCCAGTTACCCAGTAACTCTCGAAAGGGCTGGATAAACGTTGGCTGCCGTGCACATTCAACCTTGAAAGCACAACAATCTGGGATTTTAATTCAAACAAATGTGAAAATGGATTATAAATAGGATCCAGCTGCATTTCTAATAGTGAAGAGAAAAAAAACAGCTGAGACCAAAAAGTAAGAAAAAGGAAAATGAAAGCACCTTGCCTCTCTTTTCCTTATGGCCTTTCCCCACGCTGCAATCATCGCTTGTTGAAAGAGGCCTCAAAAAGGTCTAAAATGTTTTAATTATATTTAATTAAGTTGTCATTTGTTACTTGGCTTCCTGAAAGTTCTGCCTAATTTAACCAGGCTCCCTTTTCAGATCTATACATTTACCTACAGTCCAGCATTTGGTAAAGGAAAAAAATGGCTCGCAGAAGCTGCCTTCCCGGAGACTTCCCATTCCTGCTGCCAACACTGCAGTTTATATATTATTAGTACAGACACTGGCCAGCACAACCCAAGGCTTCTGCAGGGGTGTTGACAAAGACGACCCCTCCCCGACCCCCAATAATCCTTTTCTCTTTCCCACAGCAGTTTTCATATAAGTCAATATTTGAATTTGGAAAAATTGTGAGCAATTCATCTCAAATCATTAGCACCCCACAAAATGGAATAATGCTACCTACAGTCTGGATCAGTGGGGAAATCCAACCCTTTCAGTTCAAAATTGGTATTACCGTCACTGACTATTTCTTCAATGTCAACCTCTACCAGATGATTTAATTAAGCCCATTTTATCCCCTACAAGCCCACTGTGTAGGATCGTGCAAGTTACATGTTGCACAACTATAGAGGGCACCATCCATGGCATGATCATTGGTTTGTATTTTTATTACTATGATGATTTTCCGGCAGATGGCAGTACAGGGTCTTGAGGAAAGGGCGCCAATTTATAATTCATGCATTTGGCCCAGGGCAGTGCTGACCAGTAAGATTTCTCACTGGCCTGAATTTTAATCAAAGAATAGACCATAATGTAGTTTAAGATTTTTCACTCCTCTCTTCAGAATTATGTCCTTTTTCTTTTTTTTTTTGTCAAATGAAAACATTATTTATTAATAAGTCCCAGTATACAGTCATAGGAAACATCAGGAATTTTCATACTGAACTATGCCTGCACTTATTTAAAAAATAAAAACAAAACCAAAAACCTTTCGCCTCAGAATTAATTAATTTTGAAGGAACTAATTATTCATGGCCAATGCTCAACAGATTACATATCTCCCCTTTTTGTTCCTTTGACTTAGTATAAAAATCCCTGCTCCTCCCCTATTTGCTCACAAGAATCAACAATACAGGTCAGACAATGAATTTGCCTACAATGGCAAAAGCTTTCCAAACATTTCGGCAAACAGTCATTAAGTTTGTCTCTGCCCTTCCAAGAACTATTTGTTTTACCTGCAAACATTTCCAATGTGAAAATGTTTATCCCATTCATTGTGGAGAAGCAATTATTTGTTTGAGAGGAAGCTTAGCTAGATAGCAGACAATTTTGCAAACATGCCCACAGATCAATTGTGACTCAAAAGCCTCCTGTTCTTCATTCCCTTCTCCTTGAAATGTTTCTGGTCTGGGGTTTTAGCAAATATTCTAGAGGGGTTTCTAAAATGCATTTATACACCTTGTGCACAGGCAGGACTGTTCAATGCTTTTCCAAAAACATGTGTGTGGCCTACTAATCTCTAGGAATCAACTGAAAAAGCACAAAGTCCATGTATGTAGCATTGAGAACCTACCAAGATCCCCAAGGTATCTGTATTAAAAGCCACCCCCCCACACTTCATTACCAACAGGAAATAAATCAGGAGAAAGAAAAATGGAGGCAGACCAAAAAAGTAAGAGAAAGGGCCAAGGACATCAGTAGGTAAGTTTCTTATATGTTAAATATAGGGTTGGTTTTTAAAGAAGGATAGTTAGAAGATGTCAATGTTGCCATGACAGAAAATCAAAGCTCATTTCTTCCTATTAAATTTATCTGTTAAATTTATTATTAAATTTAATTTTCTTAATATTTCTTCTAATACAGACTAAGATGAAGGTGAGGAGAAAGAAAAAGAAGAGGAAGATAAAGATAGGAAGGAAGGAATAAAGGAAGGGAAAGGAGGAAGAGAGGAGAAAAAAAGCTAAAGTTAAATTTGAATAAAAGTTCTGAAGGATCCTATGTATCAAAGCCATACAGGGGGCACCTTGTGGTACAGTCGGTTAAGAGTCTAACTCTTAGTTTTGGTTCAGGCTGTGATCTCGGGGTTGTGAGATCAAGTCCCACATCAGGCTCCACACTCAGTGCAGAGTCTCCTTGGGATTCTCTCTCCTTCTTCCTCTGACCCTCCCCTCCACCCCCACACTCACTTGCTCATGCACTCTCTCTCTAAAATAAATAAATAAATCTTTTTTTTTTTTTTAAAGAAGCTATACAAAAAGCAAACTGGCTCATCAGTTTCACTTCCAGTAACTTATTCTATAGAAACAGGAATTTGTGTAAAACACAGACACAAAATATGTGTAATAATGTTTCCTGTGGCAATGTTTGTAATGTGACTAACTAGAAACAACATGGATGTTTAACTAGAGGGGTTTGTTAACTGAATTATGCTATAAGCCCCTGCTGACTCCTCCTCCCTCATTGTAGCTACTCTTTGCACAGTAACTTCCAACCACTTAACTGGCCTACTTTAGAACCTTCACAACTCCTAAGTACCTCTTCCTCAAATGCTCTGTCCTGTAACTTTGAATAGCCATTCCTTCCCATCCTTCCACTCTCAGCTTCATGTCTCCTTATGCCTTCCCCATTAATTATCCAACCCAGCATACAGTACACTCACTTCACAATATTTTCGCACACTGTAATTGCATATTGTGCTTTTTTTTGAGTGTCTATTGCCCAGTTCTACCCAATAGCTAACACCTTCATGATGGCCAGAACCATAACCACTAGAATATCTTGTGTCCATACTATTACCTGTCCCATAGAAAGGGCTCAGAAAATGTTTGTTGAAAGAATAAATCCACAAAACAAGAACATTAAACATGATATTGCCATTTAGGAACTACATAAACATGAAGAGCAATCAAATGTGATACTGTAGGAGATTACTGAAGACTACAGAAATAATAAAATCACAATGCAAACTACTAACTGTATTACTGTGTAAATTTAGATTAAGAAAATTCCATTATGTACATTCCTGAATTTTTCATATCTTCTACACTAAACATGTACCATTTTTTAAATCAAGAGGGAAAAGTTTCAAATGTCTCTTATTTAATTCTAGAATCTACTTCTACAATCCCTATTTCCAAGGTCCTAAATGGTATGACGGTCTTATTAGAATAGCCTCTCAGCTGATCTATGCAAATGCTTCTATTGAAGGTTTTAATCTCTGTATCCGTTATCTGTTGCTGTGTAATAAGCTATCCCAAACCTAGCAGCAGAAAACAACAAAAATCATTTTATTATCCTTTCCCAGTTCTGAGTATTAACTATTCTCTGTAAGAAGTTCTTACTCAGAATTTCTCATATTGTTGCAGTCAGATGGTGGCTGGTGCTGGGCTTATCCCCAAGGATCCCTCACTCACATGTCTGTCTGGCATTTGATGATGGCTATCAATTACAAGTCACTGGCCAGAAATCCACACATGGCCTCTCCATGTGTCCTGGGCTTCCTCACAGTATGGCAGCTGGAATTCAAGAGCAAGTATCCTACTGGAACTAGGAGAAAGCTCCACACCTTTTATGATGTAGCCTTAGAAATCACAGACCATCACCTTTGCTATAGTCACAGATTCAAGAGGAGAAAACATAGAACCCCACAGCTCAATGGGAAGAGTGTTGAATTCACGTTGTAAGAATAGTATATAGAGGGGCGCCTGGGTGGCACAGCGGTTAAGCGTCTGCCTTCGGCTCAGGGCGTGATCCCGGCGTTCTGGGATCGAGCCCCACATCAGGCTCCTCCGCTGGGAGCCTGCTTCTTCCTCTCCCACTCCCCCTGCTTGTGTTCCCTCTCTCGCTGGCTGTCTCTATCTCTTTCGAATAAATAAATAAAATCTTTTAAAAAAAAAAAAAGAATAGTATATAGAACAGGAGATATTACAGTGGCCATATATGGAAATATAATCAACTACAATCTCTATAGACTCTAATTTATAACTCTTTCTACTATCCTAAATCCTCACAATATATATAAAAATATAGTTGAACATTTTTAAATAAGCTGGTATTTTTATGCCATGTATCAATAAACACTGTTGATGACCATCAGATAGCAGAAGTGAGTTAGCTGTCTGGAGTTCTGAATTTTCACCTGAGGACCATCATTATATAATCTTGCATCTTTCACCCTCAGCTTTACAGTTTGGCTGCCAAATATCAGCTTGCTCTTTCAATATCACAGGGCAGTTTTGAGAATGGAAAGAATGAAAAAAACTTAACATTTCCAAAAATGAGTTCTTCAAAATGCTAGTTTCAGGGATGTTACAGGTGTTACATTGTTTAAAAAAATGAGGAAATTATGGGTTGGTTCATTTAATGTCCTGCAGATTAGAAATCTACAAAGACAGTACGAGTATAGAGAAGATCAAACAAATAATGGTAGTTTCAGCCTTCCTGCACTCTTCAATAGGGATTTTTTTTTTTTTTTTGGATGCAGTATTTTACAGAGTTCCCTAGTCTGTAAAAATTCAGTTGGATAATACCAAAGAAAAATAATGTATGACAAGTTGTTACTTATAATGCTATGTTATTTCCACTAACTTGGCCAGTTCCTCTTCTGTGAGAAGTGAGCAAAGTATGTGAACATAGACACAGTGTATGTCCTAATGAGTTTTAACTTTTTATCTATCAAATGGGGAGAATAACAATCACCTTGAGTACATGATATAAAGGTGAACATCAATATATTTAATACATCCAAAATAATATCTGAAACAAAATAGGTCTTCAATTGGTGATAATTATTTATACATAAAGAAAATAAGATTTTGTCTTTGACCTTGGAGACCTAACAGACTACTAAATAAATGTCATATTATTAATATTAATAAATTTTTAATATATTAATCAAATGGTCTATCACTTATTTCCCTCTTAAGCACACCATAATGAGTGATACTTATTAGTCATTTTTTTTAATGAAAAGAATACTAGAAAAATTCTGTTTGATAGTCTAGAAAAATGGTAATAAGAGGTGTTGGTCTGTTGGTGGAAATCAAGTCTCAACATGGTATTAAAACCACAATAATTGTAAAATTTCAGTTTATATCCTAGGCAAACTGTTAGAATCCCATTCCATGGTATTGGTTCAAACCACAAAGCTGCTGGGTCCACGGTCTTTCTCAAAGATGAACTCACAATTAAAAATTATAAATTATAGAGAACATTCACCATTAATTGGGAATCACTGGCAGTATCAAATGGAACAATCAGCATCCTAAAAAGGATGAATAATAAAGCAATCTAAAAGTCTACAAAATAAATGTTTTGAAATGTTTAAAGAACTAAAAATAGAAATAGAAAATATACTGAAAAAAGAAAGATTCTATGAATAAAGAACATACATACTTTAAGAAGCACTAAATGGAAACTCTACAAAAAAAAAAAAAAAGGAAAATGAACTCAGATAAAAAGCAGGAAGCGACATACAAAATGGTGACCACACATCAATGCAAACAACAGTAACTGTACACTTACTAACTTGTGCGTTTGAAATCAAGGAAAAACTGAACAACAAAAGCAGGGAGGACAGCAGTGAGTCGATCAGTGCTGTTTTTAGTTGATTGTATTGTCTTGGAGGAGGACTGAGATACTAGATTTGTCACATGAGTAAAACATATTCAAAACACAAGGGTAACCACAGCAAAATGAACCAAAAAATAATGCATAACATCCAAACTAAAGGAATTAAACAATTAATAAAAAAGTAAAGAAATCTTAGTTATCCTGACATAAATCAAGAAATAGAATTTTTTTAAAAGAAGTAACAAAAAACATTCAAGATAAAGGGAAAAACTTAACATCAGAAGTTTAAGTAGTCCAAATATAGCAGTGCATGAATGTGAATGAAACTGAATTATACATCCCTGTCAAATAGCAAATAGTTCAAAATGTATTTTTTTCACATATATTCATGGTTTTTTTTTTTTTTTACAAGAGACACTCCAAAAGGTATTGCTAGTTTTCATCAACTTTACTGTTATTCTTAGTCATTTACTTTTCAATCTGGAATATCCAGTTAATTCTAGGTAGAATTACTAGAAACTGCTTAGTAAAACACTAGAATTTGAATGAATTCAATACTCAACATAGGCCCCCTTTTTAACTCCTTGTTACAACACAATTTTTAGACACATAAAGAAGGTATATTGAGGCTCAGTCTATTTCTTGTCACTCTCTTTCTTTTCCCTCTTTCTACCCTCTCGTGGTCACAAACCAACAGGACTATCTACCAGGACCTCCTTAATTTACTTCCTTTTGAGGAGTTTTTAAATCCATTTGTGTACTCTAAAGGAAAAAATTCATGAAGTTGTCCTTGAACAAATTTTGAGAAAATTTTTAAATTCCAGTCAAGATGGTTGGGGTAGGCGTGGGAGTAGGGAAAAACACAAGGAAAAGAAAAGAGATGACAAGGAGAAAAATCTGTCATGATCAGCTGGTTTAGGAATGATCCATTAGAAATCTTTACCAAAGAGGTTCTCCATCTTTGATGCTTCTCTGCTATTCTCACATCCCTGTCCTTTTCCTTTTCCTTCCCCAGGTGTCCTTCGCTTCTTACTTATCTAATTCAAGTACCACTTAGCTTCAGGAAAATCACCTGGTAATGACAAGTTTGCTCCTAATTCTCCTGCTATAGCTGATCTTGAAAGAGCCATAATCTAGTGGCTCTAATCATTTCTTCAGTTATTCTTAAAACTCGCTGCATTGAAAACTTGAAGTTAGCGCTCAGAAGTGCTGCTCTAGCCCCACACTGGCTGAACACTGGTGTGCCCATCTCAAGCTTATCCTCTAATTCCATCTTCATACTCTCCTCCTCCCAGGAGGCTGAGAGTGTGAGCATTTGTTTAAAAAACAAGAATAAAAATACAAAACTCAGAACTGCACAATCCCACCCCTGCAGAAACTGAAAAGCAGGAATTGTAAAGATACCCAACACAAGACTTCCTGGGACGTGAGGGTACAAATGAATTACATCTCCCGTCTGATTTCAACCTAGGCTCAAAGCACTTTAAGCCTTTTTCTCCACTACTATATTCCAAGTTTTAGATGCATCATCCTTTTTCCTAACACAACTTAATTTTCTCACTTCCTGCACCAATTCCCTCAGACCCTTGGTCGCTCTCTATTAAGCCCTCAGTGCTTGTGTTCTGTATATTCCTTGCATTCCACAGAAAGACAGCATATAGTGTTTCCTTACAAACACTTTTTCTTGATCCTGAATCTTCCCCCATCATTAACTGTTGAACTTTGTCTAGGTTAGGGATATTTAGATAGCAAAAAACAGATATGCCTCACACTATTTCAAGAAAAGGAGGTTTTTAGATTCTCACATAACCCAAATTCTAGAAGGTTATCACGCAGTCTGGCTGACTAGTTGGCTCTCTTAATTGTATGTCTCTCATCTCCACCATCTGCTCATCTTTCCATTCTCTGCTATGCACGCTAGTTTGAGAAGTTTTTAAATTTTATTCCCCCTAGAAATCCAACTTGAACATCTGTGACTTTGGGTTGCTGTAACTGAACACTCACTTCAATCTCCCTGACCTTATTGCTTCTGTCTTCATTTAGGTTTCCTCAGAAGTGTACTCTGAGACAGTGTATTTTATTTGAGAGGTGACCCCAGAAAACATCAATAAAGATATGGGGAAGTTAAACAGGAAAGAGAAGACAACTAATTCAATGTGTATTATCAAGCTAGTTACCACTGTGGGTAACTAGAACTGAATCTTCCTGGGAAACTCTGGGGATCAATGTAAAATATGCACCTCAGAGCTGTCTGAGTAAGGAGAAAAAGGCTGGGGTGTTTATGCACCAAGTCATTTATCAAGAGCACTTCCTGGGGATATCAATTATCCAGTACTTTTGGTCTGCTGTGGTCATGGATAAAGCTATCTTTGGCTACGAGAAAAAACTCTCAAGCTTTGAGAAATGCAGGCACAGTACTTTACAATGGTAAGGTCCCACGGTTTTGGATGGCACATGACAGCACCTAAAATTTACTGCTTTCGGTTACTGTGTATCTTAGCTCAAATTTGAAGAAGAATATGATCTGAGCAGCTTGAATCACAAGTCCTTTTTGATCCAATTAATGTCAGTTTAGACACTGGAGCAAGGTCATCTGATGTGAACATATTCACCTAGGCCCCTCCCTTCAGCAGTGGCTTTGGGGCACCCCCAAAGATGGTGACAAAGCCCAAGAAAATTTCCAAGTGTGTCTAAGAATACAACACCTCTACCACCATGACTAGCCCATGTTTTATTCCCACTTTATCTCTTTGGTTGCCAGGTTACCACAGTGAATATCCATTCCTGCCATCACAAACAAGGCAATATTCTCCTGAAATGATCTGCCTACGCTCTGACAGCCAGTGTAATTACCCATACGCACGGCTACGTACTCTCTTATGAATCTCTCATGGTGTGAGTTCCCTTGGGCAGGATTTCTCTTCTCTACCATTTGCTGCAAGGATCATCTTAAAAGAAAACAGCACCTTCACATAAAAAATCCTATAAAAGAAAAAATAATAACAGACTGCTGGCTTTGAGCAAACCCTGAGTCTATCCCTGTCCCATATGCACAAGAACCTTCCCCATGCTCTTGGATATTTCATAGTGCCTAAGGATAATTTCACTCCTTTCAGCAGTTTATACATTTGATGGGAAGGAAGACTGAAATTCTCACTAGTGCAAAAGATCATATAAGCAAAGTGGAGATGGTTTCCATAGTTTACTTCTGTTATGGGTACAAGCAAAAGCAGGTCTAGCTATCAACAGAAACTGAAATAGTACTATGTTGTACAGCTCCTTGTTGACAAATGAGAATGATGATATGAGGGAAAGACATACTAAAGATGCCCAAAGTTTGTACTGGAACAAAGGAATTCACTTGGGAGTGTTTGCAATTAAGAAAAGTAGAATAACACCTTTCTCGGGGCACCTGGGTGACTCGGTTATTAAGCGTCTGCCTTCGGCTCAGGGCGTGATCCTGGCGTTCTGGGATCGAGCTCCACGTCAGGCTCTTCCGCTGGGAGCCTGCTTCTTCCTCTCCTACTCCCCCTGCTTGTGTTCCCTCTCTCACTGGCTGTCTCTCTCTCTGTCAAATGAATAAATAAAATCTTCAAAAAAAAAAAAAAAAAAGAATAACACCCTTCTTGATTCTGGGTTTCTGTTAAGAGAATTACCTTGATAATACTGAGCTTTAAAACCATTTAAACCATACGGTTTTAATCATAAGATTTTAATCATTGAAATTTTTTAAAGATTAATTTATTTGAAAGAGAGAGAGTACAAGCAGAGGGGGAAGAGAGAGAGAGTGTGTCAAGCGGACTCTGCACTGAGCATGACTGAGATCATGACCTGAGCCAAAACCAAGAGTGGGACGCTCAACCAACTGTGCCACCCAGGCGCCCTTTGACATTTCTTAATACAGGTAGAAACAGACAGTTACTTAGGTTCCCAAATGGACAATGATCGAACTCTAAAAAGAGCTCAGCATATAAAGCTAGATAAGTCCAAAGCTAACAACTCCAGTACACCTTCCGAAAAGGGAAAAGTCATCCTATCTTCATCCAAATTTACTAGAGAAATAGCTAGAGCATTCTTCTGGAAACCACTTTGTGCTACATTAAAAGTTCTAATGATCGTAACAGACTCCACAGGCTTCAAAGTGCCGTAGTAGTTTCAGAAAGGTTAGCAATTTGATATCATTACAATACTTTATTTCAAAATAATTTCAATTCCTTTGTCATATAATTAATGCTTCTTAAAATAATTTTTTTCCTACATCTATAAGTTACTCAGTTTTGAAATTATAATCAATATATTACCCAATGAATTTCTCAGCTCTTCTACTCTTGTGTTCTCACACATGATTCATTTTTCAAGCAATGTATTGGAGGTAAATAATGTCAACATGGATGAAACAAACTAAGACTTAGTTTCCAATCCCCAGATCTTAAAGAAAGATCATGGAAGACCCTGGCACCATCATACTTTTTCTGCTGCACTAGAGTAGCAAACTTTAATAAAACTTCCCTTTTTTAAAAGATTTATTTATTTTAGAGAGAGAGACAGAGAGCAAGGGTAGGGAAGGAGCAGAGGAGAAAGAAAAATCTCAAGAAGACTCCCAACTGAGCATGGAGCCTGATGCAAGGCTCAATCTCACGACCCTGAGATCATGACCTGAACTGAAACCAAGAGTCAGACGCTTAACAGACTGAGCCACCCAGGCACCCCTAATAAAACTTGCTTTCAAAACAAACAACAAGCAGCACTAATACTCACTGTGATATTGGAATTCTACATTATAAGCTTGGCACAAAATATCTAACTTCTTTACCAATAAATAATTGTTAAGATTTTAGAGTAAACCCCATATTCTTTTATAATTGTTACATTTAGATTTTAAGCCCTAAAAAATTGAGATTAAGAAAGACTATATAAATAACTTGTGTCCCTTATAGTTGTTTTCCTAGTTGTTTTGTTTTTGTTTTTGTTTTTGTTTTTGTTTCTGTTTTTGTTTTGTTTTGTTTTGAGGTGGGGGAGGCATTGATTCAAGCTTTCTCATGCATGCCTTTGTAAATGTTTCTTTTCTCTGGAGGCTAGCCACATCACCCTATGACACAGATACACCTTTGTATTTTCCATTTACTCAACAATTCTTGAGTGCTTACTTTATACCAGGAACTTGTCTAATGACTGGGGATGTAGAACAAGACAGATAAGATACCTGTTCTCACGAGGTTTGTATTTTCATGGAGAGAGACAGATAGCAAATAAATGCATAAGCAGCATACTTTCAGATAAGTGTAATAAAAATGTAAGTAGAGACAGAAAGTAATCTGTAGTCAAGGGGATGTGGCAACTTGAAGACTGATAGTTAGAAAGGATCTGTATCAGTCAGGATGGGCTAGCTTATACTGTGAAACAAACAACCCCTAAAACATCAATGGCAAAAAAAATCAATAAGCATTTATTTCTCACTTAACTAGAGTCTCCTATGGGTCTGCGAAACTGTGTGCTGACCTGTCCAATAAGTAACAGCTCAGCATTTGTCCTTCCATGTCAGCACAGACTTCCAATGTCAGGATGGCAGAAGACAGCACTGCAGAGTTTCATGCTAGAAAGTGCATGCTTCTGGCCTGGAAGTCACATGTTTCATTGCCATTTATATTGCATTTACCAAAAGTCACCTAGTGTTTCCTAACCTCAAGGGGACACTGAGTTATAATCAATCTCTTACAAACAGGAGAAAAACTAGACATATTGACAAGGAGCTACTGCATTTATTCTGACACCAGAGCGAGGAGGAAGTCATTACTGAAGAATCTGAAGGAAAAACATTTCAGCCAGAGGGACAGCTAAGGTAAAAGCCACAGGGGAGAACGAGCATGGAGTGTTAAGGAATGGAAATGAAAGGATGAGCATGGAGGGGAATGGGAGCAGGTGGCTAACAAAGACAGAGAGCTGCGTCGTAACAGCCTTATAGCCATACTAAAGTGTTTGGGTGTCACAATCTGATTGGACGCACTTGGAGAATTTCAAGGAAAGGAATGAAAGATCTGAATTATACTTTTAAATCGTACACACCTGCTTGTACAATTCCTCTTTATCTGTCAAGTCCCAGCTCACATATCTCTTCTCTTCGAAGCTTCCTCTCACTCTCTCAGCTAGACTCAAGCAACCTACCCACTACATTCTCTCTCTTCTTGGCACAGACCTCCATTAATCAATAGCTTTGCTGTAGCACAATGATGGATTTGCCTGTCTGTCTCACTTTGTTTCTTCTGAGAATGAATAAATTCCAAACCTGGTTCTGGTGCTCAGGACCACCACAGGCAGTAGAGCTAGAGGGGCATTTCAAGGCCATGTAATACACTGGCTTCCAAAAAAGATTAAATGCAAAAGATGTTGTTCATGTCATACAGCAAAACTCAAAATGTGAAAAAATCTAAGTGAAGGAGGTACAGGGAGCAGAGTCCATTTCACTTGCCCTATTTGTCTGCCAAATCTATGGGAGTGTTGAGATCTTCTGATGTTTCCAAGAACAGCAAGGGCTCCAAGGCTCACAATTATAAAGCTACTGATTTAACCCATCACCTATATTTCCTCAAATGAAAAAAAAAAAAAAAACAGAGAAAGAAGGGTTAAATTAGTTGCTCAAGATCCAAAAATAATAGCATGGCTGGGTCATGTCACTCTGCCTATGAAACTCAGAATAGTTGAGATTCTCAACCACCTTTCTCCCTTTTTGTGCAGATCTCTCAGGAGTAATGCCATGCTCTCCATCTGGGTGCTCAGAATTAATCTTTAGAAGTAGGAGGCTGGATATTCTCTGGGCAAGGCTGTAACTTTGGAATTCCTCTCATTTCGTGTTCTGACAGATCACCTCCTTGCTGCCACTCAGCACACCCATCTATTCACTCAGGCCTTCTGCCAGAGGGTGGTGCCTGACTCAGTTTTCCGGGCTTTTTATTGTTACCAATCCTGTGTGTTTGCTCAGTACATTCACCCAGTAGTAAAGCAACCCTCCCATCCTAAAAATAAAAGAGAAGATGATTTACAAAAATATATCAAGATTTTCTTCCCTTTCACAGCCCAGGGGAAGAGGTTACATGCTTTAAATCCAATTGTCTCCACATTCAAATTAGAATCTAGAATCATGCCTCCACGTGTCTGGAATCATCCCTCCCCATGCAATTATTTTCAAGTTGTACTTACCTGGTTTGAAAAGTACCTTATAAACAGAATCACATTCACGCATTAACTGCATTATAGATATTATCATGGCTGTCATCCACATTATCACTCATAAACTGTTATACAGTACAGCAGAGACATGACAAATTCTGAGAAGATATTTTTCTCTCTTCATTTTCTTGAGTGGGAGTAAACTATATTACTGCCTCCAGCTACTATACACTCATCTGTTGGTCCAATGTTACCTCTTCTCAAAGTAAAGGTAAAAAAATCCTATTTTCCATCCAAAGATTTTAACTATGAAACCTTGCATCCCAGATACATTAATTCATGTGGAATCTGAAATCTAATGTTTCTGTTTCCTCAGGAACTTTTTCTGCTAAACTGTGATCACTTAGGCAGCCTAGACACCAACTGTGGGAACTCACAGAAACCAAGGACAGTGGCTCCCTTTAAAATTTATCTTATCAAGTGGTTAGAAAAGTCCCCAAATCTAAACAACCACAAAAACTACAGGTTGAAGTGATTTCAGGAGAGTATCAGATTCAGTCTCTACTTTAGAGAGGTCAGTTATAAAATCTCCAGGATAGAGAACTAGTCTATTTTTTTCAATTGAATTTTGTAACTGTGCTCCCTCAGCCACAGGTTACATAACATCCTGCTACACTGTATGGCATCAACTCCTCACAATGGAACTGTAGGTTGAAACAACTGTCTTCCCCATTGTACATAACATAAAAACACTAGGTGAGTGTCACAAGATCCTATACTCTTCACCACTGTACCAAGCTGCCTCCTCTAGTTGTCTTCTCTAACCAAATCCCTCTTCACCTAATCCAACCTCCTGTTTTAAAGCAGGACTGGAGCAATGGTTTTGTTTACCAATGTGGTAGCGTTTTCTAGAATTGAAGATGCATGACCACCATTAGTAAGCTGCCAATTCATCCTCGTTGTCTAACCTAAACTTCCCATAATATAATGAAATAATGGCTTGAGTTTTGACACAAGACAGACTCAGGTTGATTCCCTTTCTCTGGCCCTTATCAAAATTTGGGAATTTGTCCACCTTACTTAAGCTCACTAAGCTTCCCTTCATAAAGTACCTGAAACATAGGAGACACTTACAGGAATGGCATTATTATTATGATGCATTCAGATACTCTCCTTTAATTGCATACTATGTGGTATTTATAATATTTGCACACTGTGTGATAAAAGAACTTGAAAATCAAATTAAATAAATTCTCAATGAATGCCTACATCAATTAATAGCTATATGTACCACATATGGCTGAAATAATTCTTTAGTCAAAAGGAAGCACCTATGTGATGTTCTACTTATTTCAAAACTAATTTTGACATCATTCATATTATAAACAAATTAGAAGCCTGAATCTTTCAGTAATACATAGGTCTTGGTGCTAAAAAAAAATGTCATCTGTTACATTAGCTTGTTTAAAATATTTTACATAGTTTATTCATCACTATACAGCCCTGTAGATTTAGAATTATATGATTTTATAAATAGTCCTTATTTCTTCTGGTTTCAATTCAGGCTGTGGTAGGTAGGGCTATTGTTCACTGAATATTCACTTCTTCCTTCCCACCTCCATGGAAAAGTGCCTTTCCTCATCCATCTGGTGTTGAACTTGACCATGTTAATTCATCTGGCCAATGCAATGTTTAGTAAACATGCCACAATCAAAGGCTTGAACTTGTGTGGTTGGCATTGCTGGCTGGCATTCCTGACAGCACTATGAAAAGAGCAATTTGCCCCAAATAGCCACTGGTCCAAAGAGGATAAGAGATACATGGAGTGAATTTGACCCAACCTTAAATCCAAACCCAGTTGAACCCATCTTACACTAACCCAATCCCAGATAACTTACAAATGCATAAGAAAGAAAGAAATGACTATTTTTGGGTGCCTCTGAGTTTTTAGGTATTGTTATGCAGCACTGTTGTGGCAATTGCTGACAGATACACAGCTCTATAAAAGATGGTATATTATTCAGAGCGTCCTCCACTGCAAGTAACAGGACCCCAACTCAAACTGGCTTAGGTGAAAAAAATAAAGCAATTAATTACACCTGTGGCTTTAGGCAAAGCTGGACTTAGGTCCTCATTTAATATGATTCAAATGGTATTATCAGAAGTATACCTGTCACCAGCTCTCAACTCTGCCTTCCTCTGGGTTGAATTCATTCTCAAACACCCTCCACATGGTGACAAAGACAGTCTCCAGAAGTGGTAGGTTTGCATTCTACCAGTATATCTACCCTAGAAAAAGGATAGCACCTCTTTTCTAAAATCTCTAGCAAAAGTCCTAGAACTAACTTTCTCTGATTGGATGATAGATTATGACTTATCTGACTAGTAGTCTTCAATGGTCAGATATGGGCTATGATACTGCCACTGGGGCTGGTGGAGGCAGGGAGAGAGTGAGTCAGTCCCACCCAAATCTCAGGGACTGAAAGCGAAGAAGGACTGGATCCTCATAAAATTAAGACACTGTTACCAAAAGGGTACACAGAGGTGAAGAGAACAGAAGAGCATAACGGAGTTATATAGTATTTTAGATTTTTTCTGACTTAACGTAAACAGCTCTGACTTTAGATCTTAATATAAGAAGTGCCACCAGGCCTCTCACGAAATCTCTCAGGCATGCTCTAGCATTGGTTTTAAGCTCTATGCCTCAGCTTGGCTGCTCTACATGGCACTCCTCATTTCATTTGCCCTGGTATTTTCCTAGTGTCTTGGCCTATTTGGGTTGTGGTTGTTTGGTCAGAACAGAAGGCTTTAGTTCTCGCTACACTAACCAGAGGGAAATGATCAAACCTGGACACTAAAAAAAGCTAGAAATCAACGTCTGCCAGTTTCGCACAAACTAACCTAAATGTATAGCCAAATCTTGGATTTAAAAGGAGCAAATCATAATTCAGCATCTCTGGGCTGTTCTGGCCAAGCACAAGAAATGAGGCTCCCTCAAAATATGGTTTTCAAACCAAGCCTGGATACTGGCCACCAATTCGGTAAAGAGCTTTCTTTGCCTTTCTCAAGAGTTACTCTGCCAATAAGTTATCTCTCTGAACTATTTTCAAAACAGGCAAAATATCACTTTGAATCAGGAACTGTTAATGCAAACTTGCCTAGTACTACTAATAATAACCAACGTGAAACTAGTACTGGGTGAATCATCCTGCAGGCACGGGCACATATGCCCTGCCGCCACTTCGGACGCCAGTACAGATACAAGCAAGTAAAAGCCACACAATCAGCAGCCAGTTGCTTTCTTCTCACTGGTTTGATGAAATACTAACAATCTTTTAAACAACAGTTGATCATTTTATTCCTAAAGGCAGAATTATGTCTTAATTCCCTGTTTCCCTTCCAGTATCTAACCCAGTCAGTTTTGTACATAGTAGTATGGCAAACTCATAGGTTTCTATCCCCACAATCAAACCACTTGAATATCTCAGTCCAAGAGATGAACTATGCTTTTTTTTTTGTGGAATTCTTTTAACAACAATAACAAAATTAGAATAGCTTAATCAAAGCTGTAAAATAATAACAGGTATCAAAAATTATTTATTTATTTATTTAAGTAAACACACAGGTAATTAGAGGCAAGGCAAGCTTCATTTTCAAGTTAGTCCGGGTCCGAACAGAACCACTGTAGGAGGCTAAGCACCATTATGGGGATTTCTATCTGCTCTCTGAACTTTTTAAGAAGTCCCTACTAAGTAAAAAAATAGATTTAAGTAAGGTGTTAGTCTATAAATGAGATTTATAACTTCAATTATTGGGAGAAGCAAGATGTATTTGCAGGACCACTCAAAATTTTATTCGCCATACTATCAACCACTTTCAGCATCATTTTCCAAAAATGATTATTAAGAAGGCTCACCATGCATCCAGCCTAGGATATTACTCCACGGAAGAGCTAGATGAGTTTCTAAATCACTCAGGAATTTTCCTCGTTCCTTAAAGGTCAGCCAGGGCTAAAACTTAGAGATCTCATAACCTCTGAGGGTCTTAACTTCTTCCTTGACAGTGGGCAAAGGGATTCCAGCGGGCATTTCCCAATGACCAAGTTATTTTTATTCTGAACAACAATAATAACACCAAAGCCTTGGCTTTTAATAATGCTTTGCTATTTACAAAGACTTTCACATGAATTATCTTATTTATCAGTTAAATGATTATCCAATTTAAAACATTACCTAGGTAGTACTACATAGGAAAAAAAAACAAAAACCCAGGTACAGATATACATCTATAAATACATTTACCTCAGTGTTCACACCCTCATTACAGGAGTAGTGAAGTCACTCTCTTCACTTTAAGAAATACCATGACTTCACATACACACTAGTTAATCCAGCTTGTGAGACAGGTAGATATTAACTATCATCAGGACTCTGATTTTTAGCTAGAAAAACAGTCAAACCAATTATTCAATAAAGTACCCAAGATGATTAAGAGTAAAAGAAGAAAGCCAGGCTGCTGGAGGCCCAATGTAGAGGACATTCCCTTCCCAGTAGTGTAGGACTGGCTGGTGGATCACAAAGGAAAACCCAGCATATGGATCAAGACAGCAGCTGCTCATATGCCTGTCTCTTCTTCCTACTGATATACTCACCTAGTCTCAGCACCTCCCCTGCAGGAACTACCCTCTATTAAGTGCTTATTACATGGTACCAGGCATAGGGCCAAAGACCTTGCACATCATATGTCATCAAATTCTCACAATAACTCTCTAAGTTGGTACTATAATTGTGTCTGTTTTGTAGATGTAGAACTGAGGCTCAGAGACGTAAAGCAACATGCTCAAAATCACACAGCTGGGCAAGTTCAAGAGCTGGAATTTGAACTTAATCTCCGTTTGACTGCAAAATCTGTTCCTGTCCTCCAGTCCCCATAAACTTCACTTCCTACATTTGCTGACCATTTTCCTCCTTCCTTTCTCTTTCCTTCCTACCACCGTGCAGAATCAGAAGGTACCACAGAAGCAAAAAAGCTTTTTTTCTGACAAGGCCTCCTCTTCTCAATATTATTCTGATGAGACTATTTTAACAGAAGCTCTGGGGAAATATTATATCTCATTAGACTTACTTTATTTCAATTATTAACTCCCCAAGTCAATTTGGCACATATAATGGCTACCAACTTACATCCCTCGCCCCTGCTGATGTAGGTTTTGCAAAGAAACCAACTTCCCTCACAGAGCATACTACCCCTCACAGCAAGCTGGCCTTGTGCTACTGCCACAATATTAATAAAGAGTTAGGCAGCGCAATTGGGAGTGTGAGAGGGTTCTATAAAAGGCTCAGTCGATGGTACAGCAGCAGTGTCTACAAGTGCTTCTGCAAAGTAATATCAACGGGGATAAGTGTCTCCTAGATTGTACCTAAAAATGGTTAAAAAAAAAAAAAAAGGAGTTTAGGGCCTGGCACCAGGAAAAGTTTATACAAAAGGTGGGAAGAAATGATAAGAAACCCTTTGTGCTATGGGACTTTCAGTGGGTTTTTAAATTTTTGTTTTGCTTTCTTTTGTTATTTTCCCTACAAGCTACTATCTAGCCTAGGCTTTTTTCTTTCTCTCTGCATTCTGTGAGGTCTATTTAGATGTTTAGCCCTGGGCACAGGTCCAACAGAGGCAAACAGAAGCTCTGCTAGGCCCAAACCAGACTCCATGGTCCCCCTCTCTCCTCTTCTACAACCTCTCCTCTCCCCCAAATGTTCTAGTTAGAAGAATCATTTAATCTCCAAACCAAGATTCTTAACCCTTATTGTGCCATGGACTCATTTGGCAATCTGGTGAGACCCAGTGATACATTCTCAGAATAACGATTTTAAGTGCATTTAATAACATGTGTAGGAATTTATAGGATTATTAAGGAAACTGAAATTGAAAATTTCGATTATCCTGAAATAGTTATAATATTTACAATTATGTTAAAGTAATGTATGTGCTCCCTTATTCAAATTGAAAATTTCAATTATCCTGAAATAGTTATAATATTTTTAATTATGTTAAAGTAATATATGTGCTCCTTTATTCAAGCTTTAAATAAAAAGATCTAGTGGTGGGTTTATTTTGAGATATCTGCAACAACTGTAATGTGATGTGACAGAGTACTGATATTACCATGGAATTATTTTTCCCATATTTATAATTGGTGGAAAAGCTACATTTCAACTAAAGCATAGGAAATATAAAGAAGTCATTTTTTTCCATTCTAAGTTCATAGACCCTTACTTCTATCCACTGATACTTTGGTGGATTCCCAAAATAAGAATACCTTTTGTAAAGATCTACATACTGGTTATAAATCTTCCTTAAATTATTTCCTCCATGAGCTCTGCACCCCCTCTGCCTTGCATCCGGGACCTGTAGACTAACCCTCTTTTAGTGAGGATCTTATGCTTCCCATATCGGTTTCTAGCACCTACCAATAAGATTGTTTTAAAAGGCACCTGTGAATATGATGGAACTTCTAGAAAACTTGGAATGGTAGACATTTTTGTTGTCTTCTTCAGCTATTAAATTTAGAGCTTTGGAAATAGAAGTCAGTCTCCAAAGCGCTTGATGGTGAAAAAAGTTCATCTGTAAGCAACCAGAATAAACCAAACCAACACTTTGCCTGAAAAAAGTACATGCAAATAATGAATCATGTAACGCTACATCAAAAACTAATGATGTGCCATATGGTGACTAACAACATAATCAAAACAAAACAAAACAAGTCAGATTTCAGAAAATAAAGAAGACATAGAAAAAGATTTTTTTTTAAAAAAAAGGAAAAAGAAAAAAAGGCCAAAAAAATGGCAAAGAAAAAAGGCAAGAAAGAGAGGTAGAAGTACAAAGGAAGAAAAACAGATTGTAGATTCTCAAAAGTATGACAATTCAACAGTTATTAGAAATAGTCACTTCGTCATCATTATTGTTATTCAAACAGCTCTGAAGATCAGCATTCAATTTCCAGAACATCAGGGTCTGACATCTGTCTCCTTAATACCAAGAGGGCTGTGTAGAAAAGCAACCATCACTCAAGTGAAAATTACACTCCTTATCTCAGAAGAGCCCATGAAATTCGGGCAACTTCAAGTAAAGGGTCAGCTCTCAAACACAGTGTTTTCGAAAACGACTATGACTATCTTAAACATATATATATAGCTATGCAAATTCCACGTTTCCTTTCATGCTATTTTCAGATTGTTTTTCAAATTAAACATTAGGCTCTGCAGCACACAGAGGATGTTAGATTAAAGGGCCACTTGCGTTCCACAAGGTTTCGGTTTTCCGCATTTGCCTAGAAATAGCTTTTCTCTGGGTGGGCCAGGTGAAATGCAACAAAGTTATTGTTACCTCACTTCCCTTGGCTTTTTGGGTGGAGAAGCCAGATGAAAGAGAAAAAGAGAAGAAGAAAAATAAAGGAGCGGCCAGAGAGAAAGAACAAGGAGAGAGAGAGTTGCCGTTTTGGACTCCATGAGGTCAGATGGATCTACCCCCAGATTTTTTGTTGTTGTTTAAAGAACAAATAGAAAAGAGGTTAAAAAAGAAAACTCGGGCTTATAATAATGATGAAAGCAGAAATGCCCACCTCTTGCACTGGACATCAGTGCTGGTTTGCCCTAGATGTGACAAAGCAAGTGCACACAGACCCCACAAGTTCAGGTCCCATTTGACTCTATCCTGTCAACCAGATGGGGCTTTTGGCTGCATTTAATTCATTTACACAACACTGATGAGTCTTGGCTGGGAGTTAAAAGAGAAATGTTCTGCTTGAGTGCTTCATAGTATACCAAAAGTGAGTGCACCATTACACTTTTTAAAGGGCTCCTTCTACAGTTTCTTCATTAAATTATATAAGCTGGCACAACTATTCAGTTTTCTTTAATTTAAAGTGTACCAGTAGATTTCTTCCCAGCCAGAGGAGTATGCTTCTAATTATGTGACCAGTTCAGTAACTGAAGTACACCATACTATTAGCAAGGAGATTGAAGGGCAGTTTTGACAAGCTCAGAGCCTGTCAGGGACATGAACTTAAGGCCTTAAGCCAACAACTGACCCTTTCCTGCCTCTAGTATCTGAATAATTCACAATTTTCACTCGGGGTGGGGGGGTGATGTTTACATAGCTCACAAACGTTATTTTTAGTAAATTTAACAATAGCTGGAAAAGAAGCAAGGGCTTTGCACTTCGACAGAAAAGCAGTGCTTCCAAAAAACCATTCCCTCTGTCTCCTGTTATAATTTATGTTATGATGAAACTATAAATCAGTCATCATACCAGTTAATTTTTTTTTTCAACAGCTATTACATCTGCTAGTTTTGCTTCAGGACACGAAGTAACAAACACAATTGTTATCAAGGAATAAATTGAGCGGAATAACAGCTTTGCTGTTCAGCTTTCTCCAGGAAGATGGTGATGGAAGGTGATTCTCCACAGCTCACACCATCTCCTTCCCTCCTCCTCCTCCAGCAATAGCACTGAGGAAGTCAGCATTAGCCTCTTGAACACTGAGCTCACGATTCTTTTGATAATCAGATACAGATGCTCAAAATTAAACTTTTCAAAACCCCAAAGATATTTCCCTCATCCTCTGGGAATCTCTCACTTACCTTGGGCTGTTCTTGCTTCCATAAGGTACTCCATGATGCTTCGGAGGCTGGAGCCTTATCTCCTCAGCATACCCCCAACCCTCTCCCAGTGCCACAGCTTGCTTCTCTCCACGTGGTAACCAGTGCAAATGTTCAAGAAGGGGTTTAACGTGCCTCTAAGTCAATGGCTTCTGTTTTCTCATCTGCAAATCAGGAGGATGAATTCCCTCATCAGCAAGGCCCCTGCCATTACTAACCCTAGTAATATATGTGACCTAGGGCACAGATTGAACAGACACGGTTTTATTTTTTCTCTTTTTCTTTTGATAAAAAGGCTATTTTCTTTATTTATTTCCTGCTCTAAAGGAGGAGATAAAATTTTAAGGTGCCTACTTTAAGGAAAAACGTTTACCTCTTAGGAGAAGGACACACACACACATTTTACATATATAAAATATATACATGCCTTTAATCAATGAAAAAATATTTATTTATTGAGTTTCTAATAGGTACCAGATATGTGCTAAATTCAAGCACAATTGCTACATCACTTAACGTACATTCTTAAGCAGCCTTATAACCCAATTCTGTTCTACTTTATCACTCAGAGCAAACAAATCAACTCTGATGTGTACTAAAGGTAGGATCTGATGTAAACATCACTGGGCTGAAATTTAAAACACCTGAGTTCAGAATGAAGTACCCCTGCTCCCCTTTCTCCCTCTCTTTGTAACTGAGACCTATCTCTCATCCAAATAAATTAATTTGGGGCTCAATCATTGAAATGGGTTCCCCCCGAGTCCTTCCCAGCTCTTAAATTATACCATGTGCAAAAGATACTTAGCATCATTAGCTATTGAGGAAATGCAAAATGAAACAATAATGAGATATGACTACATACCTGTCAGATTAGCCAAAGTAAAAAAAAAAAAAAAAAAAAAAAGTACCACCACCAAATGCTGGAAAGAATGCAGATAAACTTGATCCTTTTTAGACTGTTGATAGAATATAACACGGTACACTAACTCTGGAAAACAGTTTGGCAGTTTCTCATAAAACTAAATGCAACTACAATACACCTCTGCAACTGGACATTTATTACAGAGAAATAAAAACTTAGGTTTACATAAAAACCTGTATATGGCTATTCATATCAGATTTATTCATATTAGCTTAAAATGGGAAACAACTCAGATGTCCTTCAATGGATGAATGGTTAAACCATGGTACATTCATATCACAGAATACCATGCAGCAATAAAAAGGAACGAGCTACTGATATACACAGCATCTTGGATGAATCTTCAGGGCATCATATGAAATGCTGAAAAACACAATGCCAAGAGGCCATAGACTATATGATTATTATATAATAGTCTTGAAATTACAAAATTATAGAAGTGGAAAGCACATTAGTAGTTGCCAGAGGTCAGGGATAAAGGAGGGGTGAAGTGGAAAGGGTGTGGCACAAAGGTCAATAAGAGGAATCCTTGTGGTGATGAAATTGTCCTGTACCTCGAATGTATCAGTGTTAATATCCTGGACATTGTACTTTAGTTTTTCAAGATGTTGCCATCGGGAGAAACCTGGTAAAGGTGATAGGTTATGCAGTACACAGCTTTTCTCAGTTTTATTCCTCATGACCACATGTAAATCTACAATCACCTCAAATAAACAGTTTAATTGAAAAAAAAATATTGCACATTCTGATTGCATTGTGCTTCCTGATTCCCGCTTGAGGCCTAATGGAAATTTGGCGGAAGCCTAGGGAAAAACAGGCCAAGTGTTGACAAGATGACAGCAATGCCCTTGCCTGGCCACTGAATTCCCTTCATGATGCCAAATGCAAGGAGGAATGTGTGTCTGTCATCAGCAGCTGTGTGGAAGCTCTAGAACTGAGCAGACAGACCCTCTCAAGTTGTAAGATGCAAATGGCATCTCCAGGGAAAAAGTGCCCAAGCCTTGGAGATAATGCAAAATAGCCCCAGCTGAATAGAATTTTACTGTCCTGACCACTTGATAAGCTATTTGCAGGACTGTGCTAATGAGGTTAAAATAGTTTGCTTCTGTTGGCAGAAGCAGAAAATCTGGTTCTAATGGCTTTTCTTCTGAGAAATACAGGTGCCCTGTGTACCAGACCCTCCACTAGCAAATGCAGACTTACTGAAGCTAACACTCCAAACACTCCATCCCTTTCTTTTTTTTTTTTTAAGATTTTATTTATTTATTTGAAAGAGAGAGGGGAGGGAATAGAGGGGCAGAGGGAGAAGAAGACTCCCCGCTGAGCGGGGAGCCCAAAGCAGGACTCCATCCCAGGACCCGGGGATCATGACCTGAGCCAAAAGCAGACACTTAACTGACTGAGCCACCCAGGAGCCCCACTCCATCCCTTTCTGATGATAATATGAAAATAAGAGATGGGAGGGCTTTGAGGCCTAACCAAGAAAAATCACTCGAAGTCCATGGAGGGAATACTAGAACTAACAAAAATCAGCATTTATTGAACATTCATGGTACACTTTCATGCATTATCTCATTTAATCCAAACAAGAATTTGAAGAATTAGGAGTAATTATCCTTATGTTTTATGGAGGCTAAGTGACATGCCCGAGATAAAAAGGGACAAGGCCAGGATTTCACCTGAGGCACAGAGCTGAGTTCTCTAACTCCATGTAGAGTAGCAGGCCTTCCCAACAGGTATGCAGAACACAGATTCCAGAATAGGCATAAGCTGTGTCTCAAGACACTGATCAGGTACATTTTAAAAGAGAAAAGACATTTAGAACCTACTTTTTTATAGTCATTTAAAAATTTACAACAGCTCAGGTTTTAACAGCACAGATTTTGAATGGCTCCTTCCACCAATTTCCCAAATTTAGTGACTGTTCTTCTTGGGGTGTATGATTTAATGCTTAACACCCATCTCCAGAGAAGGGTCTAGAGTGGTTGCACCATGTGGTGCCCTGTACCCTCTGACTCTTACACTGGAATATTCCACTTACACTGATTATGACTTCAGTCTGCATTTGGGTTAGCATCTAGGAAGTTCTTTATTTCAGATGCGCATATAAAATCTGTACTTTTGCTTTAGATATAATTTGGTTTTATTTTCCTATTTTTTCTTCTAACAGAAGGTATGTGTGACTATTATCTTTATTACTCTTATTATCTGTAAATAGTTGCTCCACAATTCAAAAAATTGATTTTATATTTCTTAATTGTTCTTTAATGGTGATGGTTAAAGTCTGATTCTTGATAAACTATAATAAATTACAAACTGCTTTAGGAAATGAAAAAAAGAAGGTATGTTTCTAAAAACAAAAATTAAACATTAATTAAATTAATTCAATAATTAAAGAGAACCATAGATTTCTATGGCCTTAGAAAATTAGTCAAATAGTTATTAATAAAGGAGAGTAAATATTTCATGACATTTTTATAATTTTAATTATTACATTCAATAAAATTTATGTACTTCAATAATTCCTTGTATGTTTACTACATGGTAAACTTTTTCAACTTTGATATGACTTGTCTCAAATATTCTGGAGACAAAGAACAACTACACTTTATAAATCAATTTTCTGAATCTTTAAAAGCCTATAGTTCTAGGGCACCTGGGTGGCTCAGCCGGCTACGCGTCCAACTCTTGGTTTTGGCTCAGGTCATGGTCTCCGAGTCATGAGAGCGAGCCCTGTGTCAGGCTCCATGCTCAGCGCAGGGTCTGCTTGAGATTTTTTTCTCTCTCCCTCTGCCCCTGCCCCTCCTCATGCGCTCTCTCTCTCTAAAATAAATAAATAAAATCTTTAAAAGCCTCTAGTTCCTTCAAGCAATTTATATTTAGACAGCTTAAATTTGAATAAATATTTATTGTGAACTTGCAAAATCAGAAGTTTTGCAGGATATACACAGCATTTTCTAAACCCCCCACAAAAAAAAAAAAAAAAACAACCAAACAAACAAACAAAAAAACCCACTTAACTCACTAACAAGGCAATCCAATGAAGAATATCTAAAATTCAAATTCATGCAGCCTGGTATTCCTTCTCATCCTCAATCTAAATGTCCTACTTGCTAGGAAAAGTTATCAGATTAAGCCCTGGTGGCCAAGCAAACTACGTCAGTAGCTACCACAAAGCATCTAGTTTACCCAGGGGGAAAAGTATTGGAACATTTTAAAACATCTGCAAGCGCGAAATAAGAAAGTATCAGATCAAAGAGAGGAAGCTAGTTACAAGGTCAGTTGAACAATTAATAGGCAAAGACAAAAAGTCTCATACAAGTTCAGAAGCATTCATTTTCCCTTCCTGCATGAAAAGTACCAAATCCATGTTTGGGAATAATAACAAAGGAAATAGAAAAGGTGTCACTTTTGAATAATACAATTAGTAGAGTGGTGTCATCCACATAAAGAAAACTGATTCCAGATTATTCCTGAAGGATGGGTGGCTCTTTGGAAATCAGTAACCATGAGCAATTAATGGTATTGGTGAGAGTCTCTGACAAGAACTCCTGGAAGAACACTGTTCTAAAAAATAATAACCATTAAAGTAATATTAGTAAGTTAACTGAATTTTTTTAAAAAATATATTTGGGAAGAACTACTCAAAGTAGTAAATGAATAATTCGAAACACATTTAAAATATTACCGAACAGCTGGACAGTTTGCAGCTGCAATAACAAGAGTGTAAAGGTTTACATCAAGTGTTTGTTTTGAAAACTCCAAGATTCCAGTAACTTATTGTTTTATTCACAGAGAAACTCACTGTTTTGAGATTTGAGATCACATGGAAATGACAAGTTACCAAACTCATTTCCCCGCCAATTTTCTGATTCAGATATTGAGTGATGTCAGCTTACTAACCCAAGGCAACAAGAGTATACGTTTGATTTTCAGTTAAGTAACTAAGGAATCAACGTATATTGATTGAGCACCTACTGTGTTCATGTACAGTTGCCCTTTGAACAATGCTGGGGCTACAGGTGCCAATCTCCCAAAACTTAACTACTAATAGCCTACTGCTGACAATAAGCCTTACTGTTAACATATACAATCAACTAACACATATTTTATATGCTGTATGTATTACATACTGTATTCTTACAAGAAAGTAAGCTATAGAAAAGTCATAAGGAAGAGAAAATACATTCACAGCACTATACTGTATTTATGGAAAAAAAATCCATGTGTAGATGAGAGAAATCATATGATAATGATAACAGAAGGGGGAATGAAGCATGAGAGACTATGGACTATGAGAAACAAACTGAGGGCTTCAGAGAGGAGGGGGGTGGGGGAATGGGATAGACAGGTGATGGGTAGTAAGGAGGGCACGTATTGCATGGTGCACTGGGTGTTATACGCAACTAATGAATCATCGAACTTTACATCAGAAACCAGGGATGTACTGTATGGTGACTAACATAATATAATAAAAAAACATTAAAATAAAAAAAAATCCATGTGTAAGGGAATCTGCAGTTCAAACCTGTGTTGTTCAAGGTCCAACTACACTGAGTCAAACACTAAGAACAGTGATGAATAAAGGTTCCTGCTCTTGTGGAAGTTACTGTTTTAGTAGCAGAGACAACATCAAAGATAATTATTTACAATTGTGGTGAATGTTCAAAAGAAGTACAGGGTGATATGAAAATGCATAATGAGGGATGCCTGGGTGGCTCAGTTGGTTAAGCAGCTGCCTTCAGCTCAGGTCATGATCTCAGGTCCTGGGATTGAGCCTGGCATCAGGCTCCCTGCTCAGCGGGGAGTCTGCTTCTCCCTTTGCCTCTTTCCCCTGCTCATGCCTGCTTGCTTGCTCGCTCTCTCTCTCACTCTCTCAAACAAATAAATCTCTAAAAAAAAAAAAAAGAAAAAAGAAAATGCATCATGAGTCTAGATATGGTCTAGGATATAGGGTATTAGGAAAGGTATCCTTAAGGAAGTGGCATTTGAGCTAAGGTCTGAATAAATCCTCAGAGAGATCAACCAGTTATTGAGCAGGATGGGTAGCTGGGAGGGTGAAGTTGGACAGTATTCCAGGCAGCATTAATTCTAGAGACACTGCAATGGTTGCATGACGGAAAGGAGCATGACACATTTATAAAATTCAAAAGAAAGTCTGTATAACTATGGCCACGTAGAAACCTCCAGCAAAAAGTCTAGGAAAATGTTGATGACAACTTGGACCATAGTGGCAACAGTGGGGATAAAGGAAGGTAAATGAATTTGAAAGCTATTTTCCAAATTAAATCAATTAGACTTATAGATGGCTTAGATGTGAAAAATGAATGCAAGGAGATGAAGGTTTCAAGGATAGTTTCTGGATTTCTGGCTTGCCCAACTAGACTGATGCCATTCAGTGATCTAAAGAACATTTGGATTGTGGAAGGAATCACATTCAGTTTTAGACATGCTATGTTTGAGAAAGCCTCAAAGAAAAGTGTGCTTTGGAAGTATAAATTTGGGAGTTACTGATGTAGAGATGACTGAAGCTTAGGCATGGATAAGGTCACCTAGAAGCAGAATATGGAGCTAAAAAAGGAGAGAGTTTTTGACGCATTCCTGAGGGCTTTGAACACTAAAAAACAGCAATATTTATCTAAGGAGAGTTGACAGAAGTGGAAGGAAAAGCAAAAGTTTAACAGCATCACCAAAGTCCAGGGAAAACTGAAGTAAGCCAAAGTCCTAGTGCACCTCACAATTTCAGTAAATTTCTCTTTGTGGTTATCTAGACACATGGTTTAAACAGTAACTGTGACTATAAATAAACAGCATCTTTGTTCATTTTTGTTTGTGTTTTCCCTAGGAACTATAATTTGGATGAAATCTTTGAAAGAAAGTTAGTGTAAGTTCACTGTCCAATATAGTAGTCACCAGTTGCCTGTGATGATTTAAATTAATTAAATAAAAATAAAATTAGGATAAAAATTCAGCTTTCAGGGATGCCTGGGTAGCTCAGTCAGTTAAATGTCTGCCTTCAGCTCAGGTCATGATTCTGGGGTCCTGGGTTTGAGACCCACATTGGGCTCTGTGCTCAGCAGGGAGCCTGCTTCTCCCTCTGCCTGCCTGCCGCTACCCCTGCTTGTGTTCTCTCTCTCTCTCTCTGACAAATAAATAAATAAAATCTTTAAATCAAATTCAGCTTTCAGTTGCATTAACCACCATTTCATATGCTCAGGAGCACATGTGCCTAGTGGCTACCATTTTGGACACTGTAGACAGAACATTTCCATCATTATAGAATAGTTCTATTGACAGCCTAGTCTAAAATAATCCTATACCAATGAGAAGGCATGATTAAGTAAATCAAAAATGAAGCAATGTTCCAAGTATTAAAACACTGCCTACATTCCAGGTGAGGAAGTCAGGAGGGAGGGAAAAGATGACAAGGGTCAAAAAGAACATAAAATGTGGCATTTGCCTCCATTACAGATGAGAGAACGGAGGCAGGTGATGAATGTGTTTCCAGAATGTGTTCAAAGGAGAAAGAGCAGAAAGCTGGATTGAAGAACTTTCATACTAGGGACAAAGAATGCAAGGTCCTTAAGTTCGAGCTCTGCCATGAGGGAAAGAGGGTTTCTTCAAGCAGGGAGATAACCCCTACTATAGGTGTCCTATCCACATACTTGCCTCAGAACAGCTAAGTTTCATATTTCTACGTAAGTTAGAAATTCTGCCATTACTACCTGTTGAAGAACAACCTTTTCATGTTAATCCTTATGCTATGAAATCTAAAAAAATAAAAACATTAATAATGGTGGAAAAGTTTTCTCACTCTTAGAAAACTCATGGAAGATCAATTTGGATGAGGTTTTTAAATTTAAACTTCAGGCATTTCTCCCCCCTCTCCTTGTTACAGCCAATATGCTCCCATTTTAAGGGAAGAGATAAGTGAATACTCCAGAAACATAGCTTCAAATATTGAAATTAGATTATTTCTCTCTCTCTCACGCGCGCGCACACACACACACACACACACACACACACACACACACACACACACATTTTAAAATCTGGTATCACTGTTCACTGAATACCATTCTTGAGCATACCAGATATGAAGAACTCAATTCAGTGAAAACATTTTATCAGATACAGGTTAACATATTTTTAAGTCATTCAAAAATGGAGTCCCTATTTTTTGCCTAAACAGTAATAAGTGTAATGGCCCCATCTCTGTCCTGGAAGAAATAATAAAAGGAACAACAACAATAATTAACATCAAATGAGCCCTTACTATGGGTCAGGCTCTTTGTATTTATTAGCTCATTTAATTGTCACAACAATCTTATGAGATGGGCACTATAATTATCCCCATTTTACAGAAGAAAATGCCGAAGTCAGGACATTTTAATAGGATCAGTGCAATAGAGTAGTAGAGATCAAATTACCATGCCTAAAATGATCAACAGAACAGGAAAGTATATCATCAAATATTTAACTGGGTGATTAAAACTAGTAATGACACAGAACATCAGTGGAGGAAGAATTCCATGTGGGCCAGAATGGTTGGGAAATGGGATTTTTAGGAGTACTTAAAAAGAGAATCTGCCAATTCATGTATTCAAACATCTTTACTGACTGGTGTATACTGGGCACTGGGTACAAGCTGGAGATAAAAAGTTGAGGAAGATTAAAAAAAAAAAAAACCCTACATGCATACAAAAAAAAAAAAAAAAGTGAAGAAAGGGAAAAAGGATGTTCCAGGTAGAGATGTGTCACAAAGGACTCTCAAAACAGATGCATGACTTATCCTCATTGTCTTTCTTTCTTTCCCTCTCCTTTCTTTTTCCCCCTCTTTTTCTCTGTTGCTCACCACCTTGTCCCGCGCTCTTTCATTTCTACATCAACATACTTTTAGAAAGATTTGTCTTCTACATCTTTAATGAGATAATTAGTGCACCCATATACCTTCACTTGTCTAAAATAGTCCCAATTTATGTCTACTGCCCAGATATAATTATAAATAGTGATTCCTTTTACTCCCAAAAGTGTCTTGATGTGGATGATAAATAACATGACTGCCCCAAAAATAATATTGCCTTTGTAGAAAGTGAAAGAAGAGGCAGGCACACACTCTTATCAACACATCTACAGCCAATCATCTCCCAGAAAAATTGTAAAATTTTTGACTTTCTATTACTGGAAAAAAATTTAGGCAAGAAAATGCCTTCAACTAAATCAGAGTTTAGGAGTACACAGCAGAATCAGAATTAGGGGAGGAAGAAGGCCAACCTGGAAGACAGCAGCTTCCATAGATGTTCTATTCAAAAGGGCTAGGTTCAAATTCCCTAAATTTCCTGTGTAAAATATAATCCAAATCCTTGATAACTTTAAGACCCACCAGCCTGACCCTCTTTCCATAAATTCTACCTCTGTATTTCCAACTGCCTATTAGACATCCCTGTCTAGTGACCCATGTCCAGTGTCAAAGTCATCATGTCCTTCTCCTCAATTTTTTCTTCCTCCATCATCCCTATCTTAGAGAATTGCAGATCCCTCCATGGGCCATGCAAAGCAAAAAGGGAAATTAACATTATCCTTGATACTTCCTATTCTTTTATTTTCATGTTTGATGAATGACTAGGTTCTGGAATCCCTTCTCTTTCACAGCTTTTTTCTTCT
This sequence comes from Ursus americanus, assembly GCF_024610735.1. Lineage (NCBI taxonomy): Eukaryota > Metazoa > Chordata > Mammalia > Carnivora > Ursidae > Ursus > Ursus americanus. The sequence continues at coordinate 31,688,228 of NC_142148.1, read as the reverse complement.
ATGTTCTCATATCTTCAGACCCAATGAAACTCCTTGTTTTAGTCTGGGGTTCTCTCAAAGCAGACCCTGAGACCAGATCTGGGTGCAAGTGGTTTATTTGCAAGATGACCCCAGGAAGAACAGTGTGAATGTGGAGAAGGAAGACAGCAAGCTATTACTGTGGGCAGTTGGAGCTCCTACTGGTGCCCTCTGAGAGGCTGCACAGAACACACCTCAGAAAAGTCTGCCTAGGGATGAGAGAACAGGAATATCCATCCACCAACTTCTATCCCTTGTTGTTGAGGGCTGCTCCTGGACATTATCTCTCTTAGCACCCTTGGAGGCTGAGCATAGGCCAAGCATTCTCTTTCTGCCAGATAATGCCTTTCGAAGAAAGTCACTGGAAGCCTCTGGGGTGTTTTGGAACTTTATTCAGTGACTTCCAAGTGGGCCAGCCATGCTAGTCTACTGTATCTTTATGTGAGGCCCTTGTGATATTGAGCCTAGATGCCAGCAAGAGAGTCCTAATGTGTCTCCTTATTTGCCATCACACACTTCCCCTCAACCTCCCCACAACTGCTGAGTGATGATTCTGAATGTGACATATGGGTGTGATCATGTCCTCTTAAGGATGGAGTCCTTTAACAACTCTCCGAGGACTCGTGGGAATACTTCAAACTCTCCCACCTGGCTTCTTCCCAGCTTTCTGTACCTTCTGCTACCTCTCTATCCCACATGAGGCCCTTTCATTCCTCAGTACCTCACGTTCTCTACCAAGAACTCTCCCTTTCTTTGCTCCTCCCTCCTTGACCTTCTCCTGCCTTGACCCCGCCCCTCTGCCCACCTGGTAGCTATGCTCTTATCTTCTAAACCTCAAATTAGAAATCACCTCTACGAAGTCTTTCCCTGCTTTAGGTAGGCTAGTCCTGCCATGCTGTGTACCCCGCAATGTACCATGTGCATAATTCTGAATGTCTCCTCCACACAAAAGAAAACCTCCTGAAAGTTGATACATTGTGTCTCCAGTACCTCACATATGGTTCTGAACCTTTTTGTGCTGTGAACCCCCTCAGCAGTCTTGAACGCCTTCTCCAAATAATGTTTTAAGTGTATAAAATAAAATGCACAGGATTAAAAAGGAAACATCATGTCAAAACAGAATTATTAAAATATTTTCCAAAATGTATGATATAGAAATATAATGCTTCTTTATTAATACATTAATCAAATTACCATTTTTTCAAATAGTGATGAATATAAACAATAATCATAATGTGATATAAGAATATATCCTCATATTACTCCTACCATGTTCTGCTGCCTACATTTATAATTGAAGAAAATGATGGTAAATCTCAGGTAGAGGTTAGGGAAAGTAAATGTGCCATTTTTCCTTCTCAGTCCATGGCACCCTGTATTATATACGTAGACCCATTATGGTTCAGTAGGCCTCTGGTTACGAGGCACTAGCAGCATGGGCCTGGTTTATAGGTGTTCAAACATTTACTGAATGAGCTACCTCTTTTTCTGTGTGCTGAATGAATGAGCTTCTGGCCTGGACTTCAGGTTCCTCTTTCTCTAAATTTACATGATTTTATGTTTAAATTGTTCCCCAGATTTCACCACCTATGGGTACAAAGGCATTACATTATTTGTAACATCTCACCTTACTGATTAATTCCCATGCCCCACTGCCACCCAGTGCATTGCAGACTCCACTTCAACTTTTTCTCAATCATTTCTGAGAGTCTCCAAACTTGTTTTATGTAAGCCAGAAATAGTCCTAACCTCTTCTTCCTTCCTGGCCTCTCTTTGTTGATAAATGTGGCTTGCGAAGCCACTTGAGGGTCATAAGTTGTGGCTTCTGCTGAAGCTGATATTCATGCCAAGGGCGATGCTTCCCACTGCTGCCTCACTTGCCAACCCTCAGGGGCTGTGGCAAGGCTGCTGTCTCTTTCATCCACTTTAAGGCCACATTCTTTTTCATAGTAGAGAAGATACACCCTCCCCAACTTCGGGTCATATGTTGGCATCTGACCATGAAATAAGTGTTACTTGGTGCCCTTGTTTTAGTGTCTCTAGAAACCAACTCCCTCATTTCAGTGCTGTGCCAGAACCTTCTTATTTGCCCAACAAGACTCCTTCTCTACAGCCCATACTGCTTTGTGCCCCAAGAGGCTAGTATGCATGGACTACAGAAACCAGCTCCCATGCCCTCTGGCTTATACTCCTTGGTCAAAAGGATATGGGAGGGCAGGAGAGGAGAGTAGTTGGAGTATTTCTTCTCCTATCTCTCTTTCCATCAGTCTGTAGTTTGAACACAGTCTTCCACAAAAGGCTCCTGTCCAGCAATCCTCTCCCACCATTTCAGCGCCTCTACCCTGCAGCTGCTCCCCCACCTTTCCTCTTCAATCTCACATGTGGCAACCACTCTCTGCTGATACTAGACCCAAGGAGCTTCACCCATCCCTTGGTGGTCTCTTTTAAATATTCCCACACTTCTCTAAGTATTCCCTTCCCTAAACTCTCCTCAAATACCCACCACATGTATGTGGGAGGTATGTGCCACCTCTTCCTCCTCCCACACTCACCCTGGACACAAGTGTGAAGCTTCCTCACAGGGCTGTAATTCCCCCCATGGCTGTGGACCTGTTAGTGCACCAGACACACCCAGACACATCGGAGTCTCTGTGCAGAATCACTGGCACTCATCCCTGATGCGCCTATAGAAAGATTTCACTGACTACATCTTTTTGTCTGCTTTGACATCTCATTCATTTATTCAGTAGTTCAACAAATTGTCTACATTTTTGTGTACTTTAAGCTGCCTGTGCTCTTAACTATGAGGCAGCATAAAGATTATGGATTTTGGAGAAAAGCAGACATTTTTGGCACTTACCAAGAGAGACATCTTGGGCAAGTTACTACCCAATCTCAGTTTCCTCAAGTGCTCAGGATGGTGATTATGAAAATTAAATGAGCTAAGGTGTGAAAAGTTCTAAGAGCCAAATGGCAGCTGGTAAATGTAATACGACAGACTTCTGAGTGTATCCACTAGTATATCCAGAGATTGTGTAAAAAGTTAATTGCAGAGTGTTCTCAGTATTAACACCCGTGGAGGAGTGAGGGACACAGGACTGAGCAGAGGAATAAGGTTCAACAAAAGTTCTAGCAAATCCCAAGGGCAGCTCTGAAGCTGACAGAGTCCTTCTGAGTTTGAGGCAAAAAAACTGCCTGTTTTCCACTGATGTCCAGTCATGGATGTGAGCTGCCCCCAGGAGAAATGCCCCCCTCCATCTGAAGGCAAAAAGACCAGAGAAATATGTAGCTGACAGATGTTAGCTGTTAACAGTCCCAGCAACTGGGAGAATGAGTGCCTTGGTCCTGGAGGGGGAATCTAGCCAGCACACTACATTATCTACTACACCAAATATTTGTTAAAGAGCTGCTGGCTGCCATCAACATCTCCTTGCATTTGCATCTCTTCAGTAGTGTGTAAGGGCACAGCAACCTTGGAGAGCACCAATGTCAACTGGAGTAACCAGATACTGTGCTCCTGGTTTCTAATTCATTGATTTCTGCTCTAATCTTGATCAACTGCTTTCTCGTATGTGGATTAGGCCTGTTCCTCTGTTGCTGTTCCAGCTTCTTGAGGTGAGAATATAAAAACTGCATTTTAGATTTTTCTATTCTTTTGAGTGAGGCTTGGATGGATATGTATTTTCCCCTTAGGACTGCCTTTTCAGTGTCCCATAGGTTTTGGACCGTTGTGTTTTCATTCTCGTTGGTCTCCATAAATTGTTTAAATTGATTTTTGATTTCCTGGTTTATCAAATCATTCCTGAGCAGGATGGTTCTTAGTCTCCAACTATTTGAGTTTCTTCCAAATTCTTCCTTGTGGTTGAGTTCCAATTTCAAAGCATTGTGGTCTGAGAATATGCAGGGAATAATTTCAGTCTTTTGGTATCAGTTGAGACCTATTTTGTGACCCAGAACATGGTCTATTCTTGAGAATGTTCCATGGGCATTAGAATAGAATGAGTATTCTTTGGTTCTGGGGTGTAGTGTTCTATATATATCTATGAGGTCTAACTCATCTAGTATGGCATTCAAAGCTCTTGTTTCTTTGTTGATTTTCTGCTTAGGTGATCTATCTATTTCTGATAGTGGAGTGTTGAGGTCCCCTACTATTAACGTATTTTTATCTATATGTCTCTTTATTCTGGTTAAGAGTTGGCTTGTGTATCTTGCTGCTCCCCTGAAACAGCCAAAAAAACTAAGAGGCAGCCCACGGAATGGGAGAATATATTTGCAAATGATACTACAGATAAAAGACTGGTATCCAAGATCTACAAAGAACTTCTCAAACTCAATACATGAGAAACAAATAAACAAATCAAAAAATGGGCAGAAGATATGAACAGACACTTTTCCAATGAAGACATACAAATGGCTAACAGACACATGAAAAAATGTTCAAAATCATTAGCCATCAGGGAAATTCAAATCAAAACCACACTGAGATACCACCTTATGCCAGTTAGAATGGCAAAAATAGACAAGGCAAGAAACAACAATTGTTGGAGAGGATGTGGAGAAAGGGGATCCCTCCCACATTGTTGGTGGGAATGCAAGTTGGTACAGCCACTCTGGAAAATAGTGTGGAGGTCCCTTAAAATGTTAAAAATTGAGCTACCCTATGACCCAGCCATTGCACTACTGGGTATTTACCCCAAAGATACAGACATAGTGAAGAGAAGGGCCATGCGCACCCCAATGTTCATAGCAGCATTGTCCACAATAGCTAAATCGTGGAAGGAGCCGAGATGCCCTTCAACAGATGACTGGATTAAGAAGATGTGGTCCATATATACAATGGAATATTACTCAGCTATCAAAAAGAATGATTTTTCAACATTTGCTGCAACATGGATGGCACTGGAGGAGATAATGCTAAGTGAAATAAGTCAAGCAGAGAAAGACAATTATCATATGGTTTCTCTCATCTATGGAACATAAGAACTAGGAAGATCGGTAGGAGAAGAAATGGAGTAACCAGATAAAAAGGCTTTTTTACATAGTGATTTCTCAAAATTGATTATATGGCCAGAGTTAAAAGCCATAAGGCAGTTGAAGAGAGGTTTTCAAACCATGCTTCTTACAACAGGGTGGGGTGATAAGAGCAGAGAGCCGACAATGTCACAGCTGAAAGAGTGCCAAGCTCCAGCTCCATCCTTGACTTTATTCTATGTATGATTTTTCTAAAGAAAAGAACACCCTCAGAGTACACATATGTTACCTAGGAGTGAGGAAGCTCTTTCTTCAGGCTGTAGCCACTGAGGGGGATGCTAACAGGCCTGGACAACTTGGGCTGTGTGAGCAGCAGGCTCTCTGCCCTTGTTAGTTCATCAGTACACCTCAGTGCAATCAAAGTAGCAGGATGGTGGAACTGGGAGGACTGGGCATGGCATATGAAAGAAGCTCAAATAAAACAGCTTACAATGTTAATTGCTCACAGGCACTTCTGCCTCAAATTTCCACTGTTCATGTACAACAGAATTCACAGAAACTCTAGGCCCTTCCCATGTATATAAGCAATAGCCATTCCCAAAGGCTACAACATAAGACTGAGCCCTCAAAGAGTAGTTCATAATTTCTAGCATCCTGGATTCCTGCAGACAAGCCTTCCATTCAGAATGGAAGCAGACCCATGGGAAGCAGCACCTGCTCAGAGAAGGGAAATGCTCAAGGAAGTTCCAAGCAGAGAACACAGGTTTACAGCTAGTTTATTATATACACATGCTCTGTTCTCTTTCCAAACAAACAGCAGGACTGTGAATGACAATTCACCTCAAGGATTTTAAAAGAAAAGTTATGGAAGTAAAAGGTGGTTAATTCACCTAAAACCCTAAACACAATGGACATTGTAAGTCCACATTATTTTGCCTCTAGGTTTTTAGCTTTTGTTCTTTCCCATCCAGGAACACCCTTCTCCCTTCTTTTCTTCTAAGGTCTAGCTAAAAACTTCACCACTAAATCTTATCCTAACCACATATGCCTTTCTCATCTAAAATCTTTCATTATATTTGGGTTATAGGGTGATCAGAGTCATCATTATAAACATGACTGACACTAAGTGCTAATTACATACCTGCATTGTGCTAAACATTTAACATGGATCATCTCATTTAATCCTCAAAACAAATCTATGAGGGAGGTCATTTTATTAACCTCATATTACATATAAGGAAATTGAATTATTGGCCCCAGATCTCTTCCCTCTCTGTATCCACACCCTTGGCCACATGAGTTGTCCCCACTACCAGAGTAAAGTATGTTTCCTTGCCCATTGTCTTTAGGCTCAGCCATGTGCCTTGATTTGGCCAATGAGATGTTCATAGCCATAAGTGAGCAGAACCTTGAAACAGATTTACATAGGGAGCTTTTACTCTTATGCTTCTACCATTAACATGAAAATATCATGCTCTAGCCAGAACGCTAATTCTAGGGGGATAGCAAAAATGGAAAGCAGACCTAAGCCCAAATGCCAAAAAGTAGGCCATCTAACTAGATCTTCAACTTGAAGCACAGCTGCCCAGCTTAGCTCAGCTGACTCCTGTGTAGTCACATGAGCAAAAATCATAGATATTCTAAGTCACTGAGTTCTGGACTGGTTTGTTACTCAGTGATATCTGACTGATACAGGCACCAAGAGGTTAAATTATTTGCCCACTTTCTCATAGGTCGTGGTGGTAAGAAGATTCTAGCAGAGATTGATTTCATTTCAGTTCCTACCTTTTTAACAACTATGGCTTCTATCATCATCATCATCACATTTGCAATCCACATCCAATCACATGTATTGAATGCTTACTATGTGCCAGGCACCCTAAGAAGTCCATTCATATATTATCTTATTGAACCAATGAACAACCCTCTGATACAAGTACTTACTATTGATCACATTTTATAGGAGGTTAAGTAAAGTAAGATGCTTGCCCAAGATCACACAGCTAATAGGAGACAGAGCCTTCATTCATCTCAGAGTGTTCCAAGCTGCCATGCTCTACTTCAATACACTACTACCTTTTGAACAAAATCACAACTATCCTTAGAGAAAAATGTTAATGATCAGTTATTCCAAAAATCTCTTCTCGCCCAAAAATTTCCAAAAGGCTGCTTTAAACCCCACAATGATTGCTTTTGAAAATTTGTCTTGTTTTTGAAGAGTTTTATGAGTATTAAAGTTTTAAAAAGTCTTAAAAACCCACTTTAAACTCCTATGTTAAAAATGAGGAGTCTAGGGCTTAGGGAAATAATTTTACTGATTCTATTACATGCAGCAAACTAGTGGGATATCAAAGTCCATATCCTGAATGCTCACCTTCAGCATCTTGCTTGGGAGGGAGAGGGACAGCAGCCCAATCCCGTGAAGTAGAAATGGGAATTTGGTGTCTAACTTCTCCTTAAGTAGATATTTAGCCAAAATTCCTGACTTTTACTCTCACATCTATAAGTATCTGAAAGCAGGCACAGGTGCTTTCTTGGAAGTAACCTATGTAGAAACCTGGGGCCCCATATTTAAAAGGTTCCCATACTTGGTTTAATGCTCTACTCTTACCATTTTTAAATCCCTCTTAATTTTTTAACAAGAGGCTCTGCTTTCATTTTGTACTGAGCCCCCCAAACTATGTAGCCAATCTAGTGCCTCCAATTTCTAAGCTTGGGGAGATTCTTCAATATGCACTGAGTTGCTTCTCAGCTTTCCACTCTGCTGGCTATCACCTACAAGAGTGCACAGGGCCAAGAATCAGAATATTAAGATGACAGGTGAAACGTGGTCATGAGTCAAACAGATCCATTTGGTACCTCCATGCAAATCCACTCCCGCTAACTCTGGGCTGAGGGAAAGGCTAAAAGCAGAGGAATTGGTGGGAAGTCTAAGAAGCAATGAGCCTCCCTAAAAACTAATTGCCCCTCTACTGGACTATACCATGCCCTTAAAAAATAGAAGGGAGTGAACCTCAAAATGTTTGCAGTTGAGTTTCAGCCATTGCTAGAGTGACCCTTCTTAATTTGGATACTCCTTACCCCATGCTCACATCATGATGACTCACACAAGTCTCTCTTGCCATGAAGTCATTCCAAATTCTCATCATCCCCTGAATCATCTTATCTACATAAGAAATCATTCTGAATAACACTATTTTGATCCTGAGGATAACAGAGAATAATTGTGCAGTTATTTTAATATGAACAAATCATGAATTAGCTCCTCCCTCCTTTCTCCATCTTTATAAATAATGCAGTTAATATAGAGCCTTATAATAAAAAGTATCAGGGCAAGTCAGGACTCATATAAAATATCAATCTTAATATCACAGGGGTAAGGGCAAGCTAATTGCTCCCCCTGCCCCCAACCTCTTTCTTACATGTGAAATACTAAGAAATGGAGAAATCAAATCAATGAAAATACATGTTGGTTATGAAAAAACAAAAGTGACTTTTACCCCATGAGATAGGAAAGACTAAAACCTCTATAAAGGTGAACTAATAGGAAACTATAAATGAATTGTGTTGCCACATAGAGTCATCTGAAAAAGTTTTATTAAAAACGCCTCCAAAGTATATTACATTTTATATTATACCAGGTGGAGCTAGGATGAGGGAGAGAGTTTATAGAGGAACTGTTGAACACAATTTTATTAGAATGCTTGTTCCCTTGATTATAATAAGGAGAGAAATAGGACTTATTGGTTTGGTTATTTGAAACATGCACATGCACACTTTCTCACACAACTCCAGCTTTGAGCAGGGTGAAAGTTCCTTTCTTCAGCTGGGAGTGAGCTTGAAAATGTTTTATTACGATTACAGGAAACCTGATTTAAGTATCGTCTTTTATGAAATGCTCCCATTGTTAAGCATTCTTGGTTTACTTTGCTGCTACTATGAAGGTAAATACTGATTAAACATAGGAGATTGTTCATAATACAAAGAAAGACAAACGTGCAGCCTTCAAGGGATTTAAAAATCAGGCAGATAAGACATTTTAGAATGTCAAGGTAATCTGTCATATATAACATTGGAAGAGGGAAAAGAAAAAAGACATACTCTTTCATGTTTCATTCCTTTAGGGGGACATCTAAAACACATATCTATTTAACATGGCTCGGAAATTAAAGTTATGATATCAATAACATATACCTAACCACATGTTAGGATGAAGAAAGATTGTATCTTGGAATATAGGAGTCTTCCTTGTGCAAATCCCATTAGGACCAATAGGGAGTTATTCATGCATCCAAATCCCTCCAGTCCTTCCCCTCTCCACCCCCAGACACAGACACCCTTGTTCTGAATGATCCGTGTATTTATCTATTTCACATAAATCAAGAATTTAATAAAAAAAAATCCACCAACATGGCCATATGAGACATGAATCATGAGTACTGTATGTATAAATCATAAAGACCTTAAAAGCATTTATGATATAGCCCCTTTCATGCAAACCGCCCAAATGTTTCAGAGAGCTAAATCATACAGAAAAAGGGAAATGTAGTAAATAAATTGGAAAACCAATGGTTAACCAAACTAATGAACAAAATTCTAGATGCCTCTCATCGCTGAATGGATTCCTTAGAAATTTTAACTGGAACAGGATTTTCAAGGGACCATTACATTCAGTAAGGCAACTGAATATGTTTGTAGTCAAAGATTTCTTTCAGAAATGCTTCTGGAAAAAAAATTTAAAACTTCTAATAAGATAAAAAAGGACAACGGATTCAGAAGAATATATTAGAAATAAAAAGTGTCAGTAAAGAAATATTCACTTCATGTCACTGATGTATTATGCAGAAAACTCACTGTTTACAATTCCACCAACTCCAAATCCTCCTGTTTAAAAATATGTTATTTTCTCTGAGTGATTATTTTTAATTCATTCCCTTTGCCAAGAAGGTCAACTGCACTATAAAAATAAGTTTTCAATTATTTGCCATAAATTTCAAGCATGTCTCTTAACTTTATAACCTCCTGAATTGCTAGTGATCTGCATATCTTGTTGGATTATCATGAAGACCTTTTATGCCACTGGATGAGAGAAGTCCTTCCCATCTTTTTCTTTTCAACAACATATGTGCATATGTTTATTTTTTTGGTATTTCCTCTCTGATTCTTCTATTTCCTGAAGCAGTTAGCTATTCCTGAACTGATGCTGTTTCTATTTATTTTGTGTTTCCCTCACTACACTGAGAGCTTCCTGACCACAGGGATTTATTCTTTTATCATTATATCACCTAACGTCATTTCTGGCATCACAGGTGCTATGGGTGTAATAGATAGATGATAGCCAGAATAACTATCTGAGTAGCATCAATACTTAAGACAGCAGATAAAAATGATCAAGACCCATGTTTCTGGAACATCTGGTTTAGGAAGCAGAAGATGAGGCTCTTAATGTGAATTGTGCACAGACTTCGACCATCAGCCTCTTCAGAGGTTGGTTCAGCAACAGCCTTTCCCAGGGTAGTCACATCCAATGACTGGTCATTGTGGAGCTACAAAGGCTCAGCCATCATAAGCACTTGGGACAACTGTGAAGGGCCATTTTAGCTGCAGAGCTCCTCATAAGCTTGGCCAAGGCTGTTACTGACAGGCTGGCATCACAGCTCTACTCTTCCATGTGTCCACTCCTACTCTGTAATGCCCTGTACCCTGAACCAAAGAAGCCAACTTGCAAAGAACAAGGAAAGCTAAAAAGCAAGAATGCAGGTACAAAAATGACTCAGGTTACTTCTTTTGGCCATGAAGTCAAGCACCTTTACCTTCTGACTCTCATGACCACCAGCAAGTTATAAGACAAAGCAAACATCAGAAGGGCTACAACATAGCTATAGATTTCAGGAAGGAGATGATGGGTCTGGATTATAACAGAGGGTGTGCGGTAAGGCCAATGGGTGCCAAGTCTGAGGCCAAAGAATGTGGCCACTGGAGTAAATTAACCAGCCTGCCTCATCCTGCCTGGTTTAGAGAACTTGCTTGAAGACCTTCGCTAGGAAACAAGCACCTACGTCTGGCCTCATCAGAGAAACGAGGGCCTCATATGAGGGTCTTTTCAAATGCTACACCTGCCCTAGTATGTCCTCAGGCTCTCCTTCCAGTTCCTGGGGCCTCAGTTTACCCACCTGTACATATTTCCTACATTACTTCAAAGAGGTGCTTGGAGATTTAATTAATGTTTGTCAAGCATGTCTTATATGAAAGGAATCATGTGCAGTAAGTTCAAAGTAGTCTTGGCCCTGCTGTTTCTTTCATGTGTGCTTAGAAGATTTTTCAGCCTTGATAAGAACTCAAAAAAAAAAAAAAAAGAAAAGAAAAGAAAAAAAAGAAAGCCACTTGCTCAAGTGCTTGGATTTGGGTCCTCACGTTATGATGCTCTCAGTATTTTCTCTGGATACCACGAAAAAAAAAATGAATAAAAATCAGTTAAACAACAAAGTTCCATGAATCACACCACCATTTTCTAGGTGGTCAAGGTTTAAAAGGATAAGAGTCATTTCAATGTCCCCCTACTTTGTCACTGCTACCCATGCCACATACAAACATACCCACGTATCACGAAGGTTTAGTGATTATTTCTAACACTTTGTTTTTTCCCCTCTGTCCCCTCTCCTTAGATTTCCTAAGAGTAACTTCTTCAGGTCCTTATCACTTCTTCGATAGTCCTAAAGCTTCCAGTCTGACAAATTTCAGGCCAGGCAAACCCCCCGCAACAATGAGAGATTATTTCTTCAAACATATATATCTGTTTGTGTCCCTCTCATTCTCAAGTCCCTTATGAGACTCCCACCACTTCAGGAATTTTAGGAAAACATTCAAGGCACCTTGCAATATAGTCTCTACATCTCCAGTATCATTTTCACCACCACAGCCTCCAACATACACACAGCTCTGCTTTCAGTCCTCCAAGGTTTTAAGGATGTCACCTTTATAACTGTGGACACAGTGCTTTAATCCTTCCTCATTATGTAAACCTCAGTTTTTGTTTTGTTCAGGAACACTTATCATCCTCCTGAACCAACATATACACCACCTTTCCTAATCTATGCATACTTTTACCATACCTGGACTGTAGAATAATCGTTTCCTTAGGTAACTTATGCAGTAGTCTATAAATTCCTTAAGAAAAGGGATGATATCTGTCATTTCTGTATCTTCCGTGTTCCTAGAAAACTAGAGGTGTTCAATAAATATTTATTGAACAAGTACAAATGACTAAGCAGGGAGAGAGAAATGAGTTCAGGCATTTCTAAAACCCATGGATTTCAGAAGCATCCTCATTTCTAACCAAAAATTAATAAGTGAACTAAGCAAGAGAATTCTTGGCTTTTTGTGAATGGACAATTTCAAAAAATGGAGCTAGAACAGGACGGGGAATCTTCTGATTATTCTAATTTAAAGGCTTCTAAGATTGATGGTTATCAGAGTGGAGGTGGGTGGGAGGAATGGATGAAATAGGTGATGGGGATTAAAGAGTGTACTTGTCAAGATGAGCACCGAGTAATGTATGGAATTGCTGAATCACTATATTGTACACCCAAGACTAATAGGACATTGTATGTTAACTACTGGTATTAAAACTTAAAAAGGTAAAAAATAAAAGCTTTTAAGACAAATTCTTGCAAAATATCACTAAGTTTCATTGGCAAGATAATAAGGATGGCAGGCAGGGGAATCAGCTGGTTTGATCAAGAAGGGAATAAAAATTGATGAATTAATTTCAACTAAACTCAGTATGGGGACAATCAGTGTGGGGCCTTCATCAGAGTGGGAACGAAGAGAAACAGAATCTAGATTACAGCTGGGCACTAGGCCTTGGGTTCCCAAATGTGGCTGACCATTGGAATCACTTGGGAAGCCGCTGAAAAATACAAATCCCTGGGCTCCATTTGTGACTTAAAGAATCAGAATTTCAGGGGGACATCCCAGGGATTTGTATTATAAAAGGGCGTCCAGTTGATTCTGAGGATGAGTCAAGTTTAGGAAACACTGACCTATGACTGATTCACTTATACATTCAAAAATGTACTCATTCACTGTGGGTCGTTATCCACATATTCATTTATTCAATGAAAACTGATAATAAAGAGAAAGGAAAGGAGTACAGAAAGAGGGAGGAACAGTCCCCTCATCCTCTTTCCTGATGCACTGTTTTGTGTAGGTCTGTGCTTCAAGCTGTTCCTGGTTTTCACTAGTTTGGGGTTGTTGTTGTTGTTGTTGCTGAACTCTCCCCCCCTTTTTTCCTCTAAAAAGAGAGTATTTCTTCAAACATATATATCTGTTTGTGTCCTCTAAAATATATACCTTTTTTCTTCTAAAAAGGGGGGGGCAGAGGGAGAGAGGAAAAGAGAATCCCAAGCAGGCTCCACACCCAGCCTGGAGCCCCATGAGGGGGTTGATCCCCCACCCTGAGATCATGACCTGAGCCGAAATTAAGAGTCCGATGCTTAACAGACTGAGCCACCCAGCCGCCCCACCCTTTCTCTATTTCTTAAGGCAGAGATGCTTCAAAACTACAAATCCTTTCTTTTTCCAGAATTACCTTCCCTAAAGAGTGATCTGAAGATCAGTTCACCTTTTCCAAGTGTCAGGATCCTCCACAGAAAAATATTAACAAGCCTATGAACAATTATATTCCCCTCTATTCTTTCCTTTCCTTCCTTCCCTTGCCCCAGGCTGGCATCAAGGTTCTACAGCCAGAGAGGTCTGAGGGAGGAGGAGGGTTATTACTCCTGGCAAAGGAAGCCTTAAATTCCAGTGAATAAATGAACATTAGCAGGCTGGTCCTAAGAGGTTGCCAACCCTGCTTTAATCTTTTAGATAGAAAATGGACTGGATGAGTCATAAAATTCATGGGAGGCTCAAACTAAAGGGAGGGAAGCTAGAGCATGAAGGAAAAGGACTTTTCAAATAATTAAGGGAAACTAAAAGGGCCATATCTAGTTAACAAGCCTTGTACCAGTCATGGTTTTCACTTCTAACTTTAATGAAGGTTTTTTCCTTCCCACCAAAATCTGGTAACACCATCCATACGGTATCCAATACACATTTATTATGCAGTTGAACACCTAAACTCTTGTTCTCTAGTTTAAAACCTATCAAAGAGAATGAAGGGTAGCTGCAGAAGCAGGAATTATTAAATCACAGACTTGCACGATGGGAGACACCCTGGTGAATAATCAGCCTACATCCTACTTTGCTGTTGAGTTTCAGGCTTCCTTTTATATATTTTTATTTTATTTAATATTTTATTTATTTATTTATTTTAGAGATAGAGCCAAGGGGGGGGGGAGAGGGGGAGAGAGTCTGGATCAAACTCCATGCTGAGCATGGAGCTTGATCTCAGGACCCTGAGATCATGACCTGAGCTGAGACCAAGAACTGGACATTCAACGGACTGAGCCACCCAGGTGTATAACATCTTTCATTTTTTAAATGAGTAGTATTAATAATCTTTTTACTTGAATGAGGATAATTTAACTTAATCTTAGGATTTTCCAAAGGAGGAAGTGCAGTGTTTAATTAATAGAATCCACTCCATTTCCAGAGGAATATGAGGTTCACAGAGGTTCAACAACTTGCCCAAAGTCACAGGGTCATTTGGAAACAGTCCTCATACAAAACCTAAATATCGGGATGCCTGATTCAGTGGAAGATGATGCCTGCTCACCTGCTATATAAGCCATCCATACAAGAAAAACATAAGTAGCCGAAACTCATTCCTAACTGGGTTTGGAGATTTCACTTGAACTTTAACCTTTTGGTGTTAAAAGTCAGCTTGGCAATATGCAGCTTCTAAGCATTAAATATCCAAGCCATTGAGCAAGACTATAAAACTCATGGTTAAAGGGCGTTTGAGATTCTAGGGACATCAAATAGCTCACACAAAACAATATTTTCCAAGGAAAGGCGTCAGAACTATATGGATTCAGTTTTCTAAATATCTTGTCATCTCCCTATTGCCTACCACACCAATCTTGGGAGGAGAGATTACTGGAGGAGAAAAAGATTTTTAAAATTCTTCTAGGTATGGTGGACTCAGGTTTTCTTTAAGTCCTAGATATTCGTGGAAAAAAACCCAGGAATATTAGATAACATCAAAATATGTTCAGGATAACTTTGCTTTAGACAAAAACACGCATTTCTAAATTTAGCCATGTGATTCCCAAAATTATCTCTTTGTGATCACTAACCCCAATGGACTAACCCCAATGAAGTTAGCAACCAAATGATGAATTTACACTAATGTCTTTAGCACCCAGTTGTTCTGTCTTCAGCTTTGTAATTTAACAGATATACTTTTGAGCCCTAGAAATCAATGAATCTAAGAAAGAACTAGATCTATGTAGTTACCAGTGATGTACCAGTTCTACAGAAGTGAATTTCCCAAGAAATAAGATTCAATTTTGTAACCATCCCTTAAAGTAGTCCGGCTCAGTGGTCACACTATGGGCTTTGGAATTATTCTATCCTGATTTGCTAAGAAATCCTCCACCAATAGCCGGGTGGCCTACTTTAACTTCTCTGTGCCTCACTCAGTTTTCTGACTGGTAAAATACAGATAACAATCAGACCTACTTCTTGGGTTATAATGAGAATTTAATGTGTTAGAACAAAAGAAAATGCTCAGGATAACTGTCTGACAAAAAGAACGAACTTAATACTTGTAAGTTAAGATTTGTATGGTCCTTTTACAGTTAAGGGAATTAAAGCTGAGAATTGATAACTTGCTCAAGACTTTAGTAAGTGGCAAATCCCTTTGCGGTATCTCTTTTTCACTTCACAGATTCATTTATATTTAGATATATAAAAAATGATATAGCTAATCATATTACAGGAAATATGAAAATACTTGAATAATTATCTTACTGTGACCTTAGCTAAAATACGCATTATTTCTTTTTCCCTTTTTCCACATACATTGTTTTGCAAAACTGTAAACTCAGTATACAAACAATCTTGTGTTTGACACTTTATTTATTAGCATTGCATCATGGTCATTTTTGTATTATATCCATTACTGTCATTTTTCAAGGCTATAAATTATTCTTTCTGGTGACTACATCATAATGGGCATAATTATTTTGGGGGTTAATATACTGTTACCCTCACCCCCCACCTTAGCACTACTAATTCAAAGACAAATTCATAGAAAATGAAAGTGAGATTTGCTTTGAATGACACTGAAACTATTACCAGAAGCAGAATTAAAACCTTGATTCCTTTTATTTATTTGTTTTAATAAAAGAATAAGTAATAGTATTATATTAGTTTCAGGTGGACAATATAGTGATTTAAAACAATTCTATACATTACTCAGTGCTCATCAAGCGTCCTCTTAATCCCTTTTATATATTTCACCCATCCCCCCCTCACTTCCCCTCTGGCAACTACCAATTTGTTCTCTGTATTTAAGAGTCTGGTTTTTGTCTCTTTTTTTCTTTATGTTTTGTTTCTTAAATTCCACATATAAATGAAATCATATGGTATTTGTCTTTCGCTAACTTATTTCACTTAGCATTATAACCTCTAGATCCATCCATGTAGTTGCAAATGGCAAGATTTCATTCTTTTTGATGGCTGAGTAATATTCCAGTGTGTGTGTGTGTGTGTGTGTGTGTGTGTGTGTGTGTGTGTACACTACATCTTCTTTACCCATTCATCTATGGATGAACACTTGGGTTGCTTCCATATCTCAGCTACAGTAAATAATGCTGCAATAAACACAGGGGTGCAGTTAGCTTTTCAAACTAGTGTTTTTGTTTTCCAAAATAAATAAAGAACTCAGCACCAAAAATACAAATAATCCAATTTAAAAATGGGCAGAGAACCTGAATAAACATTTTTTTCAAAGAAGACATACAAATGACCAACAGACCCATGAAAAGATGCCCAACGTCACTCATCATCAGGGAAACGCAAATCAATACCACAATGAGATACCACCTCACACCTGTCAGAATGGCTAGAGTCAAAAAGACAAGAATTAACAAGTGTTGGAGAGGATGTACAGAAAAAGGAACACTCATGCACTGTCCGTAGGAATGTGAATTGCTGCACCCACTGTGGAAAACAGTATGGAAGTTCCTTTAAAAATTAAAAACAGAGGGGCACCTGGGTGTCTCAGTCAGTTAAGCATCTGCCTTCGGCTCAGGTCATGATCCCAGAGTCCTGGGACTGAGCCCTGCATCAGGCTCCCTGCTCAGTGGGGAGTCTGCTTCTCCCTCTGCTTGTGTTCTCTCTCTCTTTCAAATAACTAATTTTAAATCTTTAAAAAAATAAAAATTAAAAATAGAATTACCATATGATCTAATAATTCCACTACTGGGTATTTACCCAAAGACAATGAAAACACTGAGTCCTGAGTCTTTTTCTAGTTCTCTTAGTACCACACTTAAACTGTACAGGAGAATACCCTCTGCCCACCTTGCCAGGTCAATGTAAATGTCACATGAGATAATGTATGCACTAAATCTTGGAAAGTGTCATTGGTATTTTTTTTTCTGGTGCTTTTTTTTATGCTGGTATTCTCAAAAGGCAAATAAAGGTTTAAACACTGATCAATGCTGACATGCTATGAAACAGACAATGTCGCAAGTGTCATGTCATTGCCCATTCAGAGTCCAGGATATCCCTTCATCAGCTGCTTGAATTGTCTCAGAACATTAAATGAAGCTCTGAAAACCCATATGGACCATCAGAAAAAGAAGAAAGTTTCCAGTAGCTGTTCTTGGTTAATATCAGTTCAAATGTCTCTGGGCCTGCAAGTGAACAACTTCTTAGCAGAGTTTCGAAGCAGTCTTTCAAAACTATCAGGGAGGGAGAAGGAGATGAATAACTCAAGGCAGTTGGATTTTATTAACAAACAGTTCTGCATCTTTGTCAACTACTTAGCTCTATGCTTACTTCATATCCCCCATTTTCCTACACAACTACTCTTCTGATTGGAGCTACAACTATGTTGGGCCTCACAGGCCTGGCCCTGGCTGTGAACTTCCCTGTGGGGATCAAGGAGAGCTTTTCTACTTCCTTTGCCTGGTCATGAAGGAGCACCCTTACTACACACTCAGGCTGGTCTGGCACGAGCACCCACTTTCAGTCTAGACGGCAGCCTAAGAGAGGGGCTAATGCTAGGTTTCACCAGACTGAGCCTCGCATTTGTCATGGCTCTGCCCACGGTGATTCCTTTGATCTTGATCCTAGCAAACCACAGTCATCGACAAAGGTAAAATGGATTCCTGCTTCTAAAAAGCTTTGATGGAAATTCCCGTGATTCCCAATTCCCTCTCTAGCCTCTTTCTGCTCCTTCAGATTTACCTTCAACATTTAGCCCTAAATCCAGCTGTAAATCTAGCATTACAGAGGCTATCAAGCCAGCGTGAATCACTTACTGCTCTACTGTGGATATCCGGGGCCACAGCTGACCCATTTGGGAAAGTACATGATCATCTTTACTTACCCAGGCACCCTAATCATAGATTCCAGGCTCAGCATTCTTCATTTAATTTTCTCTGAGAACTGCCTAGGCTGTGATCTGATCCTCAGAGAGGGGCAATCATTTCTAAAGGGCAGATTGTTAGAAAAGTTTGCAATTAAAAACAACAACAAATATATGCAGGCTCCTTGTGGTTATAGTGAAGGAATGTGCCCGGCATGCATGCCGCTGTCATCTCAAGGCTCTCTTCTAAAAACAAGACCTATTCCCTAGGCTGTCTGCAACACTATGTTCTGTTTGTTTCCTGTGTAAAGAAAGAAACTAAGTTGAAATAGGTTTACTTGGTTCATAAGCTTCAGATTTGGGCCACTGACTCCACAAAGTTAAGTATAGACAAATTCATGAATATCATAGCATTTTGGAAGTGATGTCTAACCCTCTCATTTTACAAATGAGGGCACTGAAACCCAGCAAAGGAAAAAAGCTTGCTGGAGGCCCATGTGAGTTATCAACACAATTGATCTTGAACTTATTTCTTCTGGTGCCCAAGCCAGTGCCTATGTCCTAAGCCAAAAGGCCAACCCCGTGGGCAGCATTTCCAGAGACAGGGAAGGCCAGACTATCTGATAACACCCAGAAGTGAAAGAATCCACAAAGTATTTACTAACATTTTAACTTAGGACTGAGGAAAGAAGAGGGCCAGTCCTTCCAAATACAGATTTCAAGTTTCTCAAAACCCAGATACCAGATAAATATACACATTCACATCCCTTCCCTCACTACACCTCACACACACACAGTCAATACCATGTGCCCTCCCTTCTTCCCAAAGCAAAAGAATGGGCATGTTGTATTTAAAAACCTCATCTAAGAAGAAAAGACATCATTATTTTCCTTTTTGGGCATTTTTTTCCTACCAAAAGATGGGGGGGGATAAACTTTCTCAGGGATCAAAATATTTGCTGGAGAAGGAATTTAAGGGGATCCTGGCAGTTGGCTTTCTGTGGAAGGAGAAGGTGGTGGTGTGAACTGCCATTCTCATAGCAGACATGCTGGGGAGCAGGGCAGAGGAAAGTGGGCAATGCAGCATTTGACAGGTGCCTGGCTCTTGCTCCCACTGGCCAGGGCAACCATCAGCTCTGCTCTGCTTGGCTCCTTTGGACAAGTTAGGAGCCAGCTGCTTTCTGCACTTAACTCTTAAATTTGCAGGGCTCTCTGGTCTATTCAGCTGAGGGATCCCCAGCAGGAAGCAAGATCAGGTCCTGGCTGAAGCCTCCATGCCTCAGAGTAAAAGCTTACCAAGGAAGCAATTTTCAGGCTGTAAGTGGGAAGGTCCTTTGGGCAGAAGAGAAAGAAAAGAAGATTATCTTATTTCACTTAATGCATAAAACAAAATGCTCTCCATGCCTGGGAGAAGCATCCCAATGTTACTGGTGTCATACACAGGGATCCCTTCTCACCTGCTTCCACCGTGCAGTTACCAAGTCAATACAAGAAGGCTTACTGACCAGACTCTAGTGTCAACATTACTCTCTACCAGATCAATTTTGCACTGATCAGTATCAATGATTCTCTATCATATCATCTGCATTTGTTAGTTGTTTCTGTTTTCCTGCATGTTCTTCCTTCTCCATGGTTATACTCTTTGAGCTGATGATTACGGCTCCCTTCCCCTAACTCCTCCACTATAATCAGATTCCTCTGGAGGTCAATCTTACTGCAGGACAGGTGGGAGGGATATGGATCCTGGTTCTTGACTTTCCCCCTTGTATACTGAGCAACCCTTAGTCAAGAGACCACGACCAAACTGGAGTGTCAGTCCCTGCAAGATGGTTGGTCCCTCTCCTTTGGAGAGCCCAGCTCAAAGATTTCTAGTTCCAAAGTTACCTCCCAATGAGAATGGCCACATTGCAAATTTCATTAGTATTTTATACAGGATAGCCACTTCAGAACTTTACCCACTCAAAGCCCTGGAATTTTATCTCTTAAAAGAGTCACAGTAAATGAACTCATAAACATGCCACTAGTTTTCTTGACTTCTTGCAAGCTCAGCAATTAGCGAGCTTCTTTTTAGCCTTAGAAAACTTTCTTTAAACAAAAACTTACTTTCAAGAGATAAACTGGGGATCACTCTGGTTGCGGAAAGTTAGGGTACTCCACGCTTTTTGCCTTATGTTCCACAAGCATGGTTCAGGAAACTAATCTGTCCTAGTGTCTCCCACTTTGGGGCACTACTTCCTTTCATGCTCTCTTCAGATTGTTTTGTTTATTTCATGAACTTCAGATTACTATGACTTCTTTAAAAACTGTATCAAACAACTTTACTTCCTCTCCAAGTTTTTTTTTTTTAATAATTATCAGCCTGTTACCAATGTAAAATAAACATTCCTCATTGGGTTCCTTATGTTTTCATTCAAAGTTTTCTCTTTATGCACCAGCCTTCTCTCGAAGCCATTCTTTCTCTTCCCTATTTGACATGTTCTCATGGAGTTGGGTCTTGCTTCTAAATCACCTTAGCACTCTCATTCCACAGAAATGTTTAATTTAGTATTTTGTGGCTGAAATGTTCCACAGAGGGTCAGAGAAGTGTGATGACTTGCCCAAGATCATACCACTAGTGGCATAATTAAGAGAGAACCCAAGCCTTTGGAAATCTGTTCAGCTCACTCCTTTCCTCTTACTCTCCACTTGTTCTCACCTTCACTCTGGTCCACATCTGTATAGGTTCAGTCACATGGCTACTCCAGATATCCTGACTCTCTCTATAAAATAAGCAGGTTACTCCAGTAATTTCTAATGTTGCCTTCTAAGCTCTATCTTTCTATAAGAAATGGAAATGGTTAAGATCATTGACCCTGGCCGAACTATTCAGGTTTTATTCCATTAGAGGTAAACCTCTTTTGACAACTCTCAAGTATCCAGGTAACTTTCTATTAAACTGTTTCCCCTTGCACATATTTCTGTCTCCAGCCCTGGCCCAAACCCAGGCATGCAGAAATTGCAAACTGCTCAGAGAAAGGCTTTCCAAAGATCTTAGAAGTTTCAAGAAAGACTTTTGTGGTATTTCTGGTCCAGCCAGAATCAGGAAGTACCAGATCACTCACAAGGAAACTCATTCTTGCACAATTTCCAGCAACACCCCCCCACACTCCACCCCCAAGCCTTCCTCGCACCACACATTCCCTGCCCTTTCTCAAACACGAATTTTTGCAGAGTTGAAACTTTTTGATAGTTCAGATAAGGTTCAAATGAGTTGCTGAGCTATTGAGGGCTGGAAGTGAACCTAGCATTTTGTTCTTTGCTCATCCGGAGTAATGAGTATACCAGGCTGTCGCTGTCAAGGTGGTTTGGGTCACATAGTGAAAATCGACATAATTGAAAGCATTAATCAACAAACAATTACATATAATGGTACAGAATGACTACTTATGAGACCTTACATGATTCTGACCAAGTATGTCTGTGGTAATAACAGGAGGCATACAATTGTATCACAGTTTTTTTGAGAAATAAATGGGGACTTGTTTTGTTAAAAAAAAAAAATACTTCTGAAGGTAGGGATGAGGAGAAGGAGATTAACGCTTAGGATGCCAATGGACTTCAAATTATCCCCCAAATGAAAAGTGCATTCTAGTCATTTTTCTAGGTGTGGGGAAAAAACAGTTTTAATAAATTCAACTGGATGATGCTTCTTAGGTTATTCTTTAAAATGTTTCCTTTAGAAGACCATTTCATTATCCTTCAGTTGCTTCTAGTCATCAGAACTTTAGGGCTGATTTTGAAATACTTATTTTTCTCATGAACTTGGGGAAATAGGGGAAGCAATTAGATCTTGCGATTTTTAAGGCTGCACTGAGGATAAAGTAAGAAAATATCATAAATTTTATTTCATGCTTTCTTGCCAATTGACAGAAATGTGCAGTCCATATGAATTCATATAACGAGGGTGGAATGTTGGAAAAACCAATAAAGATTTTGTGGTCTGACCTATAATAAATGTAGTTTGATTTAGAGTCTGTTTTTCACAACATGGCAAAATGAATCATAAAATAATGGGCCCTGAAACTCCTGCATTTTTTAACAATAGCCTGGGGACAGTTTACAGTGTAATGAATTGTAATTAACCCACCTTCAAAATCTTTTATGAGTATTTTGCCAATTAGCTCCGCATGCTTGCTAATGACTCATGGCTAGTGCATGTCTTTACAGAACCGGATTTTACAGCACACATCACCCTGTTAACTCAGCACAAGTGTGCAGCATGGTAAGGATGACACAGGTAGATTGAAACACCCTCAAGAGCATCCTCACTTTGCCAATGCAATGGACTTAGCCATCATTCCCCCAAGCCCAAGATAACCATAATGGTTTGTGATGTCAGAGGACTTTGGTTTCTGATGGATTGCAAGGAATGCTTCACTCCCTGTAGACACATCTGTTGTTACTTAGCACTAACGTATATAATGCTACTAATTGTGGAGCCATCTTTGTTTTCTTTACTTAGCACTCTGGTTAGCATTATTTTATCTTCGTGGCTCATGGCTTTCTGCCACTGACAACAAAAGTCCACTCAAGAGAAAATAAAACAACTACTAAGCTGTCTCCTTACATTGCTTTGCTTTGAAATTACAAGGACCATGTGCAGTCAAACTTGCTTCCTGGGATCCTAGCACTGACCTTGCTGTGTCAAAAGTTGGCTTTTCCTTGCAAGAACTCGTACCTCTGCTGGTCCAAGAGCAGGCTGAAGGGGCTGCAGTGAGAAGTGGGGGTCTGGCTTTAAACTCCATGCACTGAGAAAGTTAATTGTAGGCAAGGTGAAACTTTCCCAATTCTTCAGAGGCCAAGCCAACAAATCCTAAAACCGACTTAAGAAAGCTAACCAAAGGTGACAAAGAAGTTACTCCATAATTTCCTCAACTATATTTAAAGAATGTTAAGGATCTATAATGTTACCACTATTTTTCTGCCAGCAAAGCCACATACCAGAAAGAAGATATAGAGGCTAATTTTTCAGAATCATAACACAATATTGTTGTACTTTCGGAAATCTAAAACTACATAGGAATGGTTTCACCATGATGCCAACAAAAGTGAACAGTTTTTAAGCTCACACCTTTGAGGCAATGGTGGTTCTAGACTAGCAGAGAACTCTTGGTTACTAGAAAAGGCTCCTGTGAAGAAGGACAAAGACAAAGGAAGAAGTCTAAGCCACCCTGAGGGATCCCCCTGAGAGGATACTGCACACACATGAAGGTGAGTAGAAGCCTCCATAAAGTGACAGGGAATAGAATAAGAGGAAAACAGATCTCACTGCAATTACTTGGATCCTTTGCAATCTCCAGGTATGAACTCAGTAAGAAATTTTTTATCTCACTGAGAGGTTTAAGAGGTATTCTTTCCACTTCCCACTCACCTTCTAGACTCAGCTCCCTCACCCAAATGTAAAGAACCAAATAATGGGAACTGACTTCTTTCTGCCAAGACTAACTAAATAAAAGTGACTGTAGTTTCAGACAGTATAACATTTAATGAGCCCTTGTCATACACAGATAAATGAACCGGGGGCTTAGGTAGTCCCTCCTTAGCTCTGGCCCTTATACAGTTGATCAGGGCAACCCCTAAGCTGCAGAGAACCAAGGCATCAGGAGTTGACTGAAGGCCAATGCCAATGGCCTGAGGAGAAAGGGATGGCAATATGCCTGCAACGTCTCGATCCTTCATCAGGTCCATGGCGCTCTAGTCTAGTCCATATGTCTCTTGCCCTCTCTCATCTATGGATCAAGACTGGACATCTTAACAAGACAAGTCATTGTCTATCCAGCAACTTATGAGAGATGAGCTGAATCAACTGGGGTATGTATCTTGAGAATTTTAATTAAGAAATACATAAACTGTTGTTAGCTAATGCTGGACCATGTGGAAATTTAAAAACACAGAAAAACCTACTGAGCAAAGTAAGAAAGAAGAAAGAGCTTGGAGAGAGATATCTGATATGATAAAAGAGACTGGACTCCCAAAGGCTTTCTGGGTCTATGTTTTAGTTTCCAATCAATCCCATCTGAGCGTTCTGCCCTTGTGTAAGTTAGTGTACAGTCCACTTCTTGGAAATAAGGCCGCATTTACTGGAACACCTGTATGTAAGGAAGTGGCTCTTAGGTCAGAGAGCCTGAGTCCTAATACCATCCCTGCCATGTACTAGTTCTGTAGACTTGGATAATATATGATCCAGTTTCCTCCTCCATAAAATGAGGCATCTACTGTTCCTCAGCCACCAGGCTGTGAGGACTAATCCACGTAAAGTACAATGTTTGGAGCAAGTAAATGTTAGATAAATGTTGTTCACTGTTAATAGTCTGTTAACAGACTTCCTTTCCTTCCTTAAAACTGTGCTTCTTTTTCTTCCACTACAACTCATTAAGCTGAGACAGCAATCTCCCCAGTTGATAAAGGGCATTCTTTAGACAACAGTACATATTCCATGTACGTGGCTCACTACCACCCCACGGAATCAGCTTACTCACAGATGATCACATGAAGGTATTACTTAATTGTTAAATCTATATGAACTCTACTGATCCATATGATAAGCTTTAAGTTCCAAGAAAAAAACAACAGAGGTAGATTTGCACATTTCATTGTTTTAAATTAACATTTGCAAAGACCAAGTTTGGGAATTCATTCTGTGGCTTGAGAATAAAGTGAAATTAACTGCCACATTGTACATGGAGTGTGCCCTGGACTTTGTCTAGCTAATATCATTTTAGAGGGTAGAAGGAATTCAGTTGGACTCAAATTTTTTTAGTTTAGTCATAGAAGAGCACATCTGTAGTAAACGGTATTTCCGTAATCACTTCATTCCTTGATGCAGAGCATCAACTGTCCATGTTCAGTGAGTTAACACTGTCCTCACAAATGGACAGCTTGTCAGGTTCATTTGCATGTGAGCTATCTGTTCTACCAGGTAATCAATCCTGCTTAGCTTTCAGTGCAGTTCTTATAGAAATTAGCTGATTTTTTTTTAAACCCACATCCATTGAACCTAAAGTAAAAAATATAACATCAATTAATTTCCACACAACACTTAGAGGCAGTGCCAAAGTTGAGGCGTATTCAGCTTCTATTTAAATAGTTTCCTTTGGTTTGGGTCAACATTTAATTGTTAGCACTTCAGAATTTAAGAGAATTCAACTCTCAAGTTCAGAATGCTACCATCTCCTTTGGACTACTTAAGCCATTGGAGTTTCTCAATCATCTAAATATTCTGACAAATAGAAGAAGTTTTTACTTAAGTTTTAATTTATCTCCTTTACATAATTTAATTTCATTTTGTCTCACTGCATTTCTCCCTGAAGGGAAATGGAAGAGGAGACAGCACCCTTCATATTATAGCCTGCCTTACTAAGATACACCAGAATAATTCAGGAGGTCTGTTGGGCAAGGGGAGAAAAGTGATGACTACTGCAAATCACCAGTGTTGTTGCTATGGGAGTAAAAGAAAAAAGATTAAATCAATCTAAAAAAAATGCTATTTATTATTCTGAACTATTTTAAAACTTCAGTAAAAACACACAGATCTTTCCAATTTGAAATGGAAGATTAGTTTCAGGAACAAGATTTAAGAGTTAGCTAACTTCTTCAAGGTATGCAAAAATATTCATGCCCGAATATAATTTTGTCTGTCTTCATTCAATAATGGTATATATACATATACAGTGTATAAAAAGAGTAAGAATTTGTTTTTCCTTTAAAATATTAAAGTGCATTTAAATTCCCCTACTTTAGTACTCTTTCTGTTCTTTTACATAAGGTTCAAATTAATGCAGTTTTTTTAAGGTGCATTCCTTGATATTATGTACTTCCATTTTATGTGACTTTGTTCAGAGCCACACTATATAATCACACCATATAAATAATAAATAACCATATAATCATAAACCAATTTTTATGAACCAAATTGGGCTTAATATCAGGCTTGGTGTATTATAACTCAAAAAATATAGACTTTGACACAGCCTTCCAAGAGCTTGCAGAGAAAAAAAAATTCAATGCATTAGATTTGCAAACAGGAGAGAAACTTAAAACCAGTTCAGCAAAGGTCAGGGAGGTATTCCCATCATTTACAGGTCAAGAGGGGGTGTAATTAGAGGGAAGAGATAAGACTGAGTATGTAATTTGGATGGAGATGAGAGCGCAGATAGGAGACTCTTATGTAGGTAGTGACTGTGTTGAAGCAAATTTTTCCATTCCAGTGGAATATTTTTATTTCTTTATTTAATGAGTTCTTATTTAGCATATGCTGTGTGCAAAACACAAAAGGTGCTAAGGTATGAGGGCAAGAATCCATCAGACTTACTTCCTATCTACTATGCATTTTTAATTTAATAGGAAAGATAAGGATAACATACCAAATAGTCATGTAAAGCTTTAGTGTTGAAAACATTGTAAGAAATCATGTCTTGTTCATCAAAAAACAGTCTGAAGAGATAGACAGTAAATATCCTAACTGTAAAAGGAAGAAATAATAGAAAATAGGAGCAGTATGATCTATTTCATTATATGTTGGTAAGATAAAGAAAGGGCCTTTGAAGAGGTGGGACTTACCAGACAAGGAAGAACTGAACACTCAAAGTCAAAGAAGGAAGAGTTTTCCAAATCAAAGAACAATATATTCTCACCCCAGCAATATTTTAGTACAAGTTTTCAAAAGTGGAAATCACCTACTGGGTATTTGTTTCAGAAAGAGAAGGCATGGCCTTGGCCATTATAGAGTATCCCCTACTTTTGAGAGAATGTAGATGAATATGTAGCCATGAACTTGTATTCCTGGAGCCAATCACCTCCCCCTATTTTGTGTGGGTAGCAACTAAGGGGTTTGGGAATGACTGACTGCAGTTATAGTCCCAGGGTAAACCTGGGTGATCCATCCCAGAAACAAAGAGTAATTCAGGAGTTGTAGAAGTAGAACACAGCTTAGGACATTTTTTCAAGGATTTGACAGAACAACCTTTTCTTTCTGCATGACTTAATGTCCAGAATTTAATACACAAATTTGCCAATATTAGTGAAGCAAGTCTGAGAACAAGGAATAAACATAGGTGAGGGAAAAACCAAAAGAATCACTAAAAAACAGAACCATAGTTAAACTGCACCTGACATCCATCCTAATTTTGACCTTTAAAATAACATGTCCAATAAACCCCTTTTATTATTTATAAGTTATATGTTGTACTAATCGCAATAAAAAATATAATATTTCCATCTGTTAAAGGCTCCTAGGATCCAATTTATAAACAAAACAAAGTTATATAATTGCAGGTACTACAGAATAATCTTTAAATTTCTCAGCAAAATATACGAAAAGACAGTTGAAAATATAATTCTCAAAAACCTTGATAATGAAAATTGATAAGCAAGCTGGTAGAAGAAACTGTCACTAACTAGAATGTTGATGGAATGAGTTAAATGAAAAGAATAAGCGATCTTCTTACCTGAAAAAAAAAAAGGTAGGAATAAATTTTACCCTGTTTTACTATCTTTCCCTCGTTTAGAGATACATGAGCTTTCCTTATTAACAAGAAAGGTGGGTTAGTCAATGGATAAAGTGACACGCAATCTAAGGCATTTACCACAATGTCTAACACACAGCAAGTGCTCAGTGCATGTCACTGTTGTTGTTACTGTTGTTATTGTTATATTGTTGCTAGTACTTAGGAAAGCTAGTCTAAGTTTAGTACAACCGCTGTATTTCTGCATTTATTTCTGGTTCCCAGAAAACAAAACAGAAGTTGTTATAAAAGAAAACTTGGTATAGAAGGGGAAGACAAAAAAGGAAGGCAGAAAGGTAATTCACAAAAGTAAGTGATTAGAGGCACTGGAAGGACAACATGCTGGCATTACAGTTCTTTTGTAGTCATGGAACAGACAGACCTGGTACCACAGAGCCCAGACCATAAGAAGAGGAAGCAGAATAGCTTAGCCTATACCAAGTGCATATAAGTCTGTTCTCTACCTTTGGATCTGAGAATGGACAGCACCGAATAATCAAGGTTAAATTCACATTCCTTGTCTTTGGTGAAAGAAAACACTATTTAATTGCACTTATCAAGGATGAATAAAAGGAATAAACAGAGTCTAACAAAAGGACTATATGATAGCATTTGTATTGAATCTTATGGAAATTTGGATATTTGACTAAATTGATAAGTTTGCATGATTCATACTCAGAGAAAGGGAAAAACAGACTATAATTTCAAGATACCACCTCTGAAAATTACTTACTGTAGAAACAAAAATAGCATTTAAACAAAACTCTACTAGCTGGAAGAAAAAGCTGTTAAAAAATGGGCAGAAGGGGGCGCCTGGGTGGCACAGCGGTTAAGCGCCTGCCTTCGGCTCAGGGCGTGATCCCGGCGTTCTGGGATCGAGCCCCACATCAGGCTCCTCTGCTATGAGCCTGCTTCTTCCTCTCCCACTCCCCCTGCTTGTGCTCCCTCTCTCGATGGCTGTCTCTGTCTCTGTTGAATAAATAAATAAAATCTTTAAAAAAAAAAAAAAAGGGCAGAAGACAAAAGAATTCGACAGGCTGAAGTCAAAGAGTTTAGGATATGATGGAGAGGGAGAGCACTGAGGTAAGGAACCATGAGAGGAAACAGTATTTTTAATAAGATAATTAATTTAAAATGGGCAGGAGACATGAACAGACATTTCTCCAAAGAAGACACAGAGATGGCCAACAGACACATGAAAAGATGCTCAACATCACTCATCATCAGAAATGTAAATCATAACCATAATGATAACATCTCACCCTTGTCAAAATGGCTAAAATCAAAAACACAAGAAACAAGTGTTGGCAAGGATGTGGAGAAAAAGGAACCCTCATGCACTGTTGATGGGAATGCACACCAGTGCAGCCACTGTGGAAAACAGTATGGAGCGTCCTCAAAAAAATTCAAAATAGAACTACCATATGATCCAGTAATTCCACTTCTGGTTGTTTACCCAAAGAATACAAAAACACTAAATCACAAAGATAGATGTACCTTTATGTTTACCGCAGCCTTATTTATAATAGCCAAATTATGGAAGCAGCCCAAGTATCTATCAATAGATGAATGGATAAAGAAAATATGATTTATATATATATACACACACACACACATACACACACACACACACACACACACACAATGGAATTACTCAGCCATAAAAAAAAATGAAATCTTCCCATTTGCAACAACATGAACGAATCTAGAGAGTATAATGCTAAGTGAAATAAGCCAGTCAGAGAAAGAAAAGTACCATATGATTTTACCCATATGTGGAATTTAAGAAACAAAACAAACAAAATAGAGAGACAAACCAAAAAAACAAACTCTTAACTATAGAGAACTGATGGTTACCAGAGGAGAAGGTGGGTGGGGGGATGGCTGAAATAGGTGAAGGAGATTGAAAGTATAGTTGTGATGAGCACAGGGTGATGTATGGAAGTGCTGAATCACTATATTGTACGCCCGAGACTAACATAACACTACATATAACAGAGTTCTTAAAAGAAGAGCCCCGTCTCTAAGGTCCTTAAATTTTGGTTGTTCAAGTACTCCCTTGGTACTGGTCCAGAACTTGGCTTCAAATCCATTTCTTGCTCTTTTTCTACTCTTTCTCTCCTCTGCTCCGCACCATGACGGGGCTAACCTCTGTGGACTGTTTCCTAGGCTTCCATACCAGCACTTTTCCTCCCAGGTTCAGTCAATGGGCAGCACTGATAGAAGAATGGAATGGGAGTGTGACAGAGAAACGGGGTATCTCTCCCTGCCCATGCCCACTACTCCTGCCTTAGGTGACATCTCTGGCAGTGGCTCTATCTGCTCAATCACTCCAGCCCCTATCACGCAAGTCCACCACGGTTCTAGCTTCTGAGTGAACATGGTTCCTTGGTTCTGGTAATACCATCCCTTTCTTTGTTCTTCCAGCCACTGGGGTGGTAACGGCTTCCTGCTGTTACAATTATCTGGGTTATCTCAATATCCAACATTTGGCTTCTTGGCTCTTCCATCAACTGTGTAACTAATTCTTTCACTGATATGTTAATTCAGATTCTGTAAGCAATAGATAATGATGGATGCAGGATTTTTCAAACATCTAAAATAGTGATGTCTTCCAATGCCACAGGTTTTATGATGCACGAATTCCCAAAATATTAATTTATCCATAATTCATCAGCTTGTCTCTTCTACCTAAGCCTCAAATGGTTTTGATTCAATATTCTTTGTCGATGTACTTATCAGTCATCCAAGAGCCCCAAAGAGCATGTAAACATTTAGAACCAGAAAACAACACCCAGCTCACCTTAACAACATTAATAACATGTGTGCAATGCAAAGGTAATGCTTTGAGTGATATATTTATAAGATCCAAGAATTGGGAGTGAATATAATGGCAGGCAGACAGGAAAAAAGATGAGCAGGAAAAAAAGATTCCTAATTTTCTGAACAATTTATATAAAATATTTGGGTCTAATGTTTTCAAACATATTTTACATTTCCTGATTTTGTTTTCATAGGGCTTATTATAATGTACTTTATTTGTGGATTTCTATTCTTGATTTCTATTGTAAACTCTATGCACTAGCTGGGTTACTATGTTGAAAGTAATAGATTCCAGGGGTGCCTGGGTGCTCAGCTGGTTAAGTGTCTGACTGGCTCAGGTCTTGATCTCAGAGTCCTGGGATCAAGCCTTGAGTTGGGCTCCGAGCTCAGTGGGGAGTCTGCTTCTCCTTCTCCCTTTACCCCTCCCAATCGCTTGTGCACTTGGTCTCTCTCTCAAATAAATAAAACCTTAAAAAAAAAAAAAAGTAAGTAACAGATTCCATCTTAAACTAACTGAAGGAAATATAAATGACCCATCCCAGACTTGCTCATGGAATCTAAGTGATTCAGTCAGTATCTAATTAGGAAAACAGAAATGAATTTAGTTATTTACAATGAGCAAAATTTAATCTTTACAAAGCCAATATTCTTTTTTGACTGCTTTATTTTCATAATTTCTTATATTCTTTATGACTGAGCTCAAATATTAACTGCTTTCAGTAGCTGTCCCTGACCCGCCCCTTGCTTGGGAAAATTAATTATTTCTACCACAATTACCAGAATATTTTAATACTAACTGCACTAGAATGACTATTAACTACTTTTATTATTGCTACTTCTCCTACTACTACTAAGTTCTAGTAAGAGCCTATTCTGACTAGGCAATTTGTTTACTGCTCCTCTTTTCATCCTCCACCCTTCTATGTTAAACATTAATATTACCATATTACAAATTAAGACATTTATTCCCAAGAAGATCTAAGTCTAACTCAAATCTGTTACCTTTTCACTGTATCTACTGCTTATCATCTCTTTTCATTTATCCTCTGCATTTATTTATTCATTTATTCATTCATTTATCACTTTATATGTATCACTGGCTACTTCTCCTGCCTCATTTCCTGTTACTCCATCTATTCTGCTCTAGCCACAAAGGCCTATAAGCTTATCCTCAAATGTGTCAAGCATGTTTCCATTTCACGGCCTTTGCACATGCTCTTCCCACCTTCTGGAATGCTCGTTCCCCAGATATCTGCACAGGTGCTCCTACACTTCACTGAGGTCAAATATTTCTCCTCAGAGATATTCTCTGAGGTATTCCAGTATTCCCACCTCCTATATTCACCATCACCTTTCAATGCTTTATTTTTCATTGTGGCTCCTTTAGTTTCCTGATAATGTTGGAGACAGTCACTCCTCTAGGAAATACTGAGCACCTTCCACATACCAGAAACTTTGCTAGATATTAATAAAGCTGTGAAGGAAACACAAGTCCCTTCCCTCACATAGCTTACATTCCTCACGGAAGACAATGTAGTATGAGAAGTGTTTAGAGTAAGGTTACAAGGCTCTGTGAAAAGACAGGAGGGAAGCTCATTCCATTAATGTCGATAAGTGTCAGAAAAGGATGCAAATGCAAAGAGTTTATTTGGGAGATGACCCTAGGAAACTTTAATATACAAGTAGAGAGGAGAGATAAGGAAGAGAAGAAAGCCAAAAAAAGTATCATTAAGCAAGCAAGCTATCACTGTAAGAAATACCCCTGAAAAACACTACAAGGTGGCAAATATATCTCAGAATTATCCCAGTAGTAAGAAAAGGAAACTGGAGTCATTATACACCATGCTGGTTAGGATTTGTTGATGGCAGCTTCTAGGGTTGCGTGGGGAGAAGATAAACTCCTGGACATTTCCAGCCTGCTCCATTTGTGAGTTAAGTGGGCTCTGGCAATAAAAAAGCCCTCATGTGAAGAGTGGCAAGTATTCACAGTTCAAAGCCCCTGATCTGGCCATGCATGAAAATAGTGAATGTCAGAGTACATGTGTGGGGAACCAACAGTGTCTGCTACAAAGTCTTGTCAACTGAAGATACACATTACTGGTGTGACTGTAATTTGGTCCAACTGCTTTGGAAAATAGCTGGGCATCATCTAGTATAGTTGAAGATGTGCATACACATGACCCCACAATTCTATTCCCCCTTTTTTTTTAATATTTTATCTATTCAACAGAGAGAGACACAGCGAGAGAGGGAACACAAGCAGAAGGAGAGGGAGAAGCAGGTCTCCCGCTGAGCAGGGAGCCCGACGCAGGGCTCGATTCCAGGACCCTGGGATCCTGACCTGAGCCAAAGGCAGACATCCAACCAACTGAGCCACCCAGGTGCCCCATCTACTCCCTTTTTATGCCCAGGATAATCTACCTTATATGAACCA
This sequence comes from Ursus americanus, assembly GCF_024610735.1. Classification (NCBI taxonomy): domain Eukaryota; kingdom Metazoa; phylum Chordata; class Mammalia; order Carnivora; family Ursidae; genus Ursus; species Ursus americanus. Next base: position 31,654,954 of record NC_142148.1, on the reverse strand, counting down.
GAATAAACATTAAAAGAATAGCCATAATTGCATTATTGTAATAGCCCCAAACTAGAAGAAACTCAAAGGTCCAACAATAGCAAAATGGAGAAATACTTTGTGGTATATTCATAGAACAGACTGAGAATAAATAAATCAAACCTAAATGGAAAGTATGAACATGAGAAAGAAGAATAATTAATACTTTGTAAAACAGTATAAGAAAGGAAGAAGATCTTAAAGGTCTTGAACTTATAACCTAATTGTATCTCTAAGAGTAACATATCCATAAGACAGGAACCAACTATAAAAATGTGTTACTCTAAACACAAGAGATGGCCCTCCTCAAGATGAGAAATAAAACTGTCTGGGGCACCTGGGTGGCTCAATCCTTTAAGAGTCTGCCCTATGCTCCAGTCAATATCCCAGGGTCCTGGAATCAAGCCCCACATTGTATTCAGGCTCTCTGCTCAGCGGGGAGTCTGCTTCTTCCTCTCCCTCTGCCCCTCCCCGCTTGTGCTCTCACTCTCTCAAAATAAATAAATAAATAAATGAACAAAATCTTTAAAAAAACTGTCTAATCAGAAGTCACTGGAAACAGGGAAGAGCAGGTTGGCTATTGCAGAAAATCAATCAACTGAATTGGAATATAATCCTGAGATATTCTATAACAGAAAGGAAAAGATAAATATATGGAAATCGAAAATTATGTTCAGACAAAGACTTACCTGAAAGAGACATAAAAAGGTGTTTTGTTTAATTTTTACAAATCCCCAAGAGGAATCATGGACAATACAAAGATTTAAAACTGGTTTATAATTACTACAGATTCTATGAAATCACCATGTATGTTTCTGCACTTAGACACCAGCCTACTCTGATAGTAGGATATTTCATTTACTCAAATCAAGAGAAAGATGTTATATGTCCATAAAAAAATAACTGTTCCTGGGGCGCCTGGGTGGCTCAGTTGGTTGAACAACTGACTCTTAATTTCAGCTTGGGTCATGGTCTCAGGGTCAAGAGATTGAGTCCCACATCAGGCTCCACACTCAGCAGGGAATCTGCTTGAGAGTCTCTCTCTCCACCTCTCCCTCTGCCCCTCTCCCCAGTGCTCTCTCAATCTCTCTCTCTAAAATAGAAAAATATATGTGTGTATACACACACACACACACACACACACACACACACACACACACACATATCTGTTCTCCAGAAACAATGTTTCATATCTTTTGATGGCTTTGCCCACTGTGTTCACAACAAATCCGTTAGCAGTTGATGTGATCTGCAGACTAAAAGAGATACTGTATTTTCCTTCCCTATCCTAGACTGCACCAAAATTCCACTATAAAGACAGGTATTCAATTAGATTAGATATAAATTATATATCAGCTAATTCAATAAAAATTATTTCACTTACCACTCCAATCGTCTAGAAACATTTTTACAATTTATTGGGGTGTTATTGATAAAGTACATATATAACATGTACATACTGAAGAATTCTGACATAGCTATACATCTATGATGCCATCACCACAATCAAACAAGATACTAAATATTTGTGCCACTTCCAAACTTTCTTTAAGCCTGAGTCAAAGCATCGCTCTCCCGACTTTATTCCCAGGTAACTACTATCAGTTAGTTTGTAGAATTTTTTATGGATGGAGTCATGCAATACATACTATCTTTTGTCTGCCTTCTTTGACTCAGCATAATGATGTTGAGATTCATCCAGGTTGTTGCATGTAATACTGGTTTGTTCTTCTTACTGCTAAATATACCATTCTATATAAATATCAAAACATTCCTGCCTTTTAAAAAATCATCTCATATAATGTGGGCTAGTGAAAGCCTGTCTCTGAAAAATTTAAATCTGTTGACCTTCAATGAAGAGTTATATATCCAGATATCCAGACAGAATTAAAATTCTAACATCGCAGAGAGTGCCTGGTTTATAATAAGTGCTCAATAAATACTCACTAAATGAATAAAAACATTTTCTATGTAGACAACATGCACATTGGAATCACTAACATGGCACCCCTTTATACTTTTCAAAAGCCTGAATAATACCTAGAATTTTACTTCCAAACTATTTATTATCACCTTTATTAGCAAAACTTGCTTTAATAGACAAAACCAATTTAGCCAAATGCCCAGCTAACTTGGTTAACCTAGTCACAATGCAACAAGGGCAATACCATCCTCTACTGAAGTCTGTTTCTCTCAGTTTCATGAATGAATGCTCTTCTGCCACTTTTTATTGACTGTGTCAGTTCTATTAAATTCCATTCAACCTTTTAAAGAAATGAGAGAAACTGGAATCTACTGAGGACCACTATGTCATAAACTTTACATGCATCATCTTATTTCTCACTATAAATAAAAAGAAACTATAGCCAGAATGGTTATGTGACTTTCTCAGAGTTATACAGCTAATAAGTACTATAGATAGACAGAATTCACTCCCAGGTCTGAGATCAATGCACCTTTCCCAATATTCTTGAAGTGAACTGTCTTATACCAGTAGTCAGTGATATGGGCACAATTTGAGTGAATAAATAACTGGCTTAATTTACAAAATGCCAATTTTGAGAGAAATTATTTTCTTAGAAATAACTCAGGAATATATGCCTTTGAAAGTGTATTACCATTATCCAGTGTCTTAAATTATCTGTGACAGTATAACAATATTATCACAAACTTAGCAGCTTAAACTAACACATATTATCTATCTCAGTTTCTGCTGGTCAGAAATCCATGGCTTAACTGTGTCCTCTGTACGGCTGCAATCAAGATGGCAGCTAGGGCTGCAATCTCATCTGCGGTTCAGCTGGGGAAGGATCTGCTTCTAAACTCACATAGACGATGGCAGAATTCAGTTACCTGTGGGTTATCAGACTGAAGGCCTCAGTTTCTTGCTAGCTATTAGACAGTGGCTATCTTCAGTTCCTTGCTCTGGGGCCTTCTCCAACATGGCAGCTTATGTAATTAAGCCAGTAAGGAAGAGTCAATGGAGAGAGTCTGCTAACAAGATGGAAGTTACAATCTAATGTAACATGATCACATAAGTGATAAAAGATCCATATTTTCTCAGAAGCAAATCACAGTTCCTGCCTACATTCAAGGAAAGGCAATTACATACAGGCACAAGTCCAGAAGGTAAGAATAACTGGGGGCCATTTTAGAACAAGTTTACCACACCCAGTATATGATGGATAGTCACCACCACATTTATCCTTCTCAAGAGAGTCTCTCCCAGAACGTAAAGAGAAGAAATGTGTTCAACACGGCCAGCCTTTATGAACCTTTCCACTGAAGGAACGCCTTCAAACAAATTAGCTCACAGACAGTCAAACTAGAAAGCAAAATTCATTCAGGGTTATAGGACTGACAACAACATCTCTTCTGTTCCATGCTTTATATTTTTGAGGTGCTTTAAGGCACAGGGGCATTTCACTGATTCCTACAATCACCATGTACAGTGAACAAAGCGGTTACTATGAATCCACATTTTAATATAAGAAAATAGAGAACCAGAGAGGATAAAGTGACTTGCTCAAGGTCATACAGCTACCAGGGTCCATGTCTGGAGCTTACCATTGGCTGAAGAAGGCCTCCAGCTGAAGGTCTCAACTGCTATCCTAGCTTCGAACAACTGGTCCATGTAAAGGGTACAAAGGCCCAGTTCTATATCTATAAAATATGTTATTAAAAACAAATTACTAAATAAAAGTATAGGAACTTTTTCAACCAGTCAAATATATGGCTAGAAAGCTATATGTATTTTCCCATTTGGAGAAATTATCCAAGTAATGGTCCTAAGCTTTCTTACTTGCTGGAACTTGCTATCACCTTTATGATATAAAAGTAAAATAGGTGTAGAAAGTCTAAACGAGCTAAAAATATTTTTAAAATCGGCAGATTTCTGAAAACCCAGATGGTAATATGCACAGGATTCTCTTCATCTCATGAATGAAATGTGCTAGACTTTTTATCATTTTATTCATTCATTCATTCATTCATTCACTTGGATAGATACTTTCATAATTTCTAACCTCTCTAAAGTCAATACTATCCTCAACATATAATATGCTATGGCCTTGGGCAAATGACAGTGCTTCCTAGAGCTTCAGTTTTCTTATCCATAAAAGTGTACATTTATCTAAAATAGCTACTAGTCTGATGAGTTAATAGTTTCAAAGTACACAGTACAATTTCTTAAGATTATAAAAAGAAAAGAATTCCTACTTTGATTTTCCCTCTTTCTTTTTAATAAGTTTTTATTTACTGTCCAGTTGCTTCTTGATAATTCAGCCCAATTTGTGTGAAATAATCCTAGTTTATGCTGTCCAGGATAATTAGTACTAGCTCTTCCTTTCACTCTCAAAAATGCCTGGGCCTTAATGATAAATTACAGAGTCACTCCACTAATGACCCATCAGCGTTGAGGCACAAGACTAAAGGACTATGTGCAAATGCGTTCTACACACAAATTCTTTTGGCTCTTTAGGTTGGGGCAGCTGTCAGGAAATCAAGATTCAAGCAGTGGAATGGCATATTGTCTGATAAGTCAGTGGCCAGCAAGAAGTTTTCTCTGGCTTCCAAGAAAGAATGACCCATAGAACAGAGTCAGATGGAAAAGACAGAAATTCTGGAAAGGACATCTGTTGGGGGAAGACATTATAAAGTCTTTCAAAATACTTTCCCCTTATACTTTATTCCTATCTTTTCTTATGCATATAAACGGTCTCTTCCTGAGCTATCATTATTAGAGACCAGCTATCTCATACCTAATGAGGTTTGACACCTTCTTGATGAGAAGTTTCTAGTTTTATACTGTAGAAGGAAAAGCAAACAAAGATTAATAGGCTTGTATTCTGAATTCTTTAGTCATATGCTCCAAGTGGTCTCGGTGTTTCTATCCAATAAACTGATTAAATTACCAAAGGCTATTGAAATAAGATAGGAAGAATTATACCTGAGTTTATGAAGACAAAGTTCAGAATGGAGGCAACAAATGGAGCCATGATCCACACAAGAAGAAAAAACAATGTTTTAGGTCAAAATTTACAAGTTTACACATCGCGGCACCTGGGTGGCTCAGTTAAGTGTCTGACTCTTGGTTTTGGCTCAGGTCATGATCTCATGGGTCATGAGATCGAGCCCTGTGGTGTTGGGCTCCATGCTCAGCAGAGTCTGCTTGAAGATTCTCTCGCTTGCCCCTCCCTCCATTCTCGCTCACTCTCTCTCTCTCAAATGAGTAAATAAATCTTCTTTTTAAAAAAGTCCATACATCAAAAAAGGGCTAGGAGATCATTCATCCACTTTGCAATATGAAAGAATAAAAGTCCCATGACACAGAAACCTGTGAATTTATTCACCCTGCTGCTTGACAGAGAAATATCTTTATCAAAGTTCATCTTACAGAAAGACTAGAAAGGAGAGCCTGGGTAGGTAGATGGGTCTCCTTAAAATCTGAAGGCTTAGTTTTTCTTTTCTTTTTTCTTTCTTTCTTTCCTTTCCTTTCTTTTATACCTTATTTAAGCTTCAAATTAAAGAATGGCTCAGCCCCCATCAGGATCATAAAGAGGACCAGAAAAAGCAGCACATTTGTTGATTTATGGCACAACCTGAAACAAATCCCTACACCAGGAAAACCTCATCACCCTGAGTACCATGAGCTCTCAAATGAGCTTCCAAGAGGGTCTTTTAAAACTTTCCCAATGAGAAGAACTCCAGAAAAATAGCATTTTACTATTTAAGGGGTTGTATGGAGGGTGAGCAGATGCCAGAGAGGCGAGTCAGCTACAACCAGTTGATTTCCATTCATTCCCTAATTAAAATTATTCCAACAAATACATCAGTTTTTCTTCTCCTTTGTGATGATAACAATAAAATTTCAATAAGCCTAAGAAAAAGCAGGGAAAAAAATATTTTTAAAATATCCAAACTAATACTGTGGGGCTTCATGATGTGTGCTTTACAAGCAGAAGGGCTCTAAGCTACAAGCAAAACATCCTTGATTTCAAGGGAAAGGTGGCATGTGGATACCAAACAACCTCAAATTGGAGCACTTTAATTAAGTCTTGCTTCAATTTACTTCAAGACTACCTGAATTCACAGATATTCCCAAGATACTTAGGGTACTATAAAAGAAACATGTGTGTACTGTATATATAAGTGTAATAGCACCGAAGCACAATTTTAAAGACTTTACATAGTTTGATTTGTTTCATCCACATCCCTTGAGATAGGTGGAATTATTATCCCACTTTGTAGATGAGCCAACTGGGGCTCAAACAGTTTAAATAACTTGCCCTAGGTCATATAGCTAATAAGTGGCAGAGCAGGAATTTGAGCTCAGACGGTTTCAAAGTACATACCTTTCACCACAACATTATATACTGCCTGTACATCTGCTCCACATACAGTCAATTGTAGACCATTTATTGTTATGCAAATTGAGGGGGAATGGCTAGTCCCGGAAATGCTTCTTTTTTTCTTTTTGCTCTTCATTGTGTAACATGAATTCTGAAAGGCTGACACTGAAACTTAATGTCCAGGAAGTTGGTAGATGGATGAATGAAGTGTGCCTATGTGTGTGAGGCAAGGAAGGCAACCGAGTATGAAATGTAAATACTATTTTGCTAGGGGGGATAATACCCTTACATTTAATTTTACTTTTCACGGAAGATCAAAGAATGCTAACTATACACACACACACACACACACACACACACACACATACACGCAAAGAGAAGGTAATTTTAAGAAAGTCTGAATAAGACTAAGACAATTCCTATTTTGAAACAACTTGAGATGTGCAATAAGTATCATATCCAATTTTCTTAAAAAAAAACCATTCGGTTATTTTATTGAACATACTGGTAGACAGAATTGAAGAGATGATACCCATTTCAGACATTTAATTTTAACTAGATCAGAATCAATGTCACCAGACTGTGTATCCACTTTATTGACTACTTACCTATGCCTATTTAATTTTTTTCCAATCATTCATTCACTTGAGATTTGACCCAAATCTCAGAATGGAGCAGATGTTTAATTATCTCAGAAGTAAAATGGAGACTTTTAAAACACCCATTTTTCATGGTTTCTATCCACAACGTAACACAATTAGTGCACTTGAAAAGACCAGGAGTTTTAATCAGTTTGGGCCGAGTTTCAAGGTCTTGGTGGAGCTTAAAGCCAGGCTCCCCTTGCCTGGTCCCAGGTCAGGTTACAAAGATTTCACAACACTCTTACCCTTCCCACTCCTACCCCCATGCAAGTAACTTAAATATATATATATATATCAGCTCTTAAGAAGTGGAACTAGTATTCCCTCTCAGATACCAGGAGCCAGTTCTCCTAAACCATCCCTGATTTACAAGGGTAATAGAAGAGGAATTCCATGACAAGGGTGTATTTGCACAGCCCCCTTTAGATCATTATACTGACAGTATCACCGTAGTCAGAGAATGCAGCCAGGTCCTCCAATCCATAACTTGCAACTAAACCAAATCTTCATTTTATGAAGACAACAGCGAATTCAATTAGAAACTCTAAGCGCTCCATGGATCAATCAGGTCATATACAATTAGCTCTAATTGGTACCTGTCCAGAGAGGTACATTCTTTACCTGCAGTCAAGGGATACTCAGAGACTTTCTTGACTTTGAAAAACATCAAAGCAATTCCTTCTAATCTAAGCATTATAGCCAGCCCTGAGCAGTGGCTAAAGCTCCAACACCAATAAAAATTTGAAAGAAATAAATTCCACCTAAATTTTCTAAAAGAGCAAATGGCAATGTTGAACAAGAAATTCACAGACACTTAATTTGTAGAATATAATTCCCAACTGCTAACTGCCTCCCAAGAAATACTAAACTTGTACCCTAGAATGGAAAGATGATTTTGTAGGCATTTCAAGAAAGAAGCCATGAGGAATAACCAAACATAATATTTCCATGATGGTCTTTCAGGGAGTTACTTTGTAAAAATAATTAAAAGCAAATTTGTAAAGATAATTAAAAGCAAATTAATGATAATATCTTGTGCCTTGTAGCTGGAATGAAAATGTGGCTTTTTAGTCCTTTTGGATAATCAGACACATAATTTAGAGTCTGAGAAATAATAAGGCTTAATAATAATAATAACTTACAATAACTAGATATATTGTAAAAAAGAAAAAAGAGAATAGAAAATGAAGAGAATTTTTTGAAGATAATAGATATGATCAAGAAAAGCTAAAGTGACAAATTAAAATCCCTTCAGTAGCAGAAGGTCGAATGAAGCGCTGATATTATGACCTGGAGGATCTGATCCCAGGTAGGGAGCTAGGCAGGATGTGAACAGTCACTAGTTGTACCAAAACTTGGTGTTTGCATCTGTAAATGAAGATGTTGGAATACAGTGATCTCCAGTGGCCCCTCCAGTTGGAGTGACTGATGTTAGAGTATTAGAAAGCACTATAGGAAGTTTGCATCAGGCCAAATTTTCTACAGTACCTCTTCCTTGTGATGCCAGAAACAAAATATGAAATTGAATGTTTCTATTTTTATGCTAAAATGGAAACAGAGGTGGGAAGGATAAAAGGAATCCATCATGCAAAAGAAACAGTTTTTGTTTTAAATTTCAAACCCAATAGAAATTCTAGCCCTCCAAGGATATTATGAGGCTGTAATCTTAGCCCTCTACTTACCTGACCTTTAGCAGCAGGGAGTAGGCAGCAGCAAATCGGGCTTGGAAGTCTACTTCCTAAATCAGTCTCATTCTCTCCAACTCCTGCCCTTTTTGTGAATTATTACACCACCTGGCACCAGGAATATTATTGACTCTGGAGCAGGGAGCTTAATTTTGCAATAAATTTTACAGATTGCTAACTGAAAAACAAGAACAAAAATGAACTACTAGGTAGTTGAAACCGCTGACTCTCACTGCTCCTTCCTGCCTTTGGCTAATTTATGGCAGCAGAGCTGGGCTCCCACACTGCGGCTGCCACTTTGGCTTGGCTGCTCTGCTCACCGCGCATGGGGCAGCAAGCCAAGGAAGGAAGCCATGCTCCCCTGTCTGTGGATTTCAAACCACACTGTGCATGCTGGAATTCCCACAGCCACCCCTACAGTCTTAGCTCCTGAGATCTTAGCGGTGAAAGTAAGTGAGAAAGTTGGGGCACAGTCATGATGTTTTGGTAGAAAGAAAGGAGAGGAAAAAATGCTTTGCAATAGACTGGAATTTTCATTCTATTTCTTCTAAGCTTTTCAGTTCAACATATATTAATGGACTACTCACTATTAAGTTTAGTACTCAGTTAATGTCTTAGAGTAAAAAAGATGTATAAGACATGATTTCTAATCATGTCAGGCGTTGCTGTGTAACAAATCACCCCAAAACTTAGTACTTGTGAATTTAGCCATTGGGGTCAGCTAGGGGCTGGATGATACAGGATGGCTTTGACTCTGTACCAAGTAATCTCTTTTCCTCTAGTAGGCTAGCCTAGACTTGTCACCCTGTGGTAGCAAGATTCTAAGAGAGAAAATGAAAATGCACAGGCACTTTTCAAGCCTCCGCTTACATCAAATTTGTTACAAGTTCACTGGCCCAAATAAGACACATTAAGACACACAGTCAACTCCAATGAGAGGGCACTATCAAAGGGAGTGGATACAGAGAAACATAAAAAATGGGGTCCTTAGTGCAAATCAGTCTACCACAGTGACCTTGAAGAGCTTGCAGCAGAGAAGTAAGCATATAAAATACTGTCTGTGCAATGACAGAAGTCGGCACTAGAGCGACAGGGTCAAACAAACAGAGGAGCACCTCCTGTCGCTTAGATAGGTGAAGCATTAGTCAGACTCAGGAAAGTTTCCTGGCCTCAAAGGAAGAAATGCCACTAAACTGAGTTTTGAAGAATGAGTAGGAGAATATGCAGGGGTACAGCATGGAAAGGAGTCAAAGAGAGGAAGGAACAGTCAGGGCTAGATACTTAATACAATGTCTAAAGGACATTCTCAGTCTCTTCTGTCTTCTGTTTACCGTGGGAACGTTCTGGAAACTACTTCTTTCCTTTCCATGATGCTATACTCTTGTTCACCCACGCTGTTCCCTCCCTGTATCCTCCAGAGGCTCCTATTTCTTTGACTATTTTACAAGTTGATGATCTTGGTCCATCACTGACCATATACGGGTAACTTGCCAGAATGATGACTCTCCTTAAATCTCTTCTTGCCCAGACATCTTCAATAACCTCAATTTATGGACAGTTTCCTGAGGCTATATCCCAAGAGCACATCTAGCCCATTATCTTTCCCTCAATCTCGTTTATTGCCCACAGTTCACAGACACAGTTGTTGGATGCCCAGCCAACAAAGTAAAATACTGAATCTTATTTTTCTGTTGTCCCTCTTACTTCCACTGTACCTCACATCCAGTCAATCCCCAAGTCCTGCTGACTTTGACTCATGAATAGTTTTCAATTTACTCTCCTCCTTCCCATCACCACAACCAAAGCTTCATTGCTGCTCACCCAGGTCTTAATCATTTCTCACCTGCACCAACCACAGCAGCCCCCTGACTGGTCTCCTTCTTCAAATTCATCATCCATGCAGCTTCTAGTGATTTGTCTGAAACGCAAATAAGACATGCAACTCTACTATACCTACAGACCTTCGTGGCTCCTCACTAGCTACAATCATCATAGTAAGGCCTACAGCACCCTCTTGAAATTACCCCTACTATAGTGATGCTCTGTTTCCCACTGCTCCCTGCAATACACTCTACATTCCAGCAGCAGTGAAATTCTTATTCCTTGCAAGATGTTTCTTATCTCTGTTCTGTGCTCTTGAGGTTCTCTCAGTCTTAAATATCTTTCTCCCCACCCCACCTCCGTTTGATCAATTCTTAACCATCTAGAAAACTCAAAAATTACTGAAAAATTACTTTCTCCAGAGCTTTTTCCTGATCTGTGCTCTCTTGTTTTCACCTCCTTCAGTGCCACATACTGGCCCACTCTCCTCCTCTAATATTCCAAGTATGTCTTCGTTGTCATACTTAACATTTTTGATCATATGTACCTGTTTATCTTACTCAGTGTGCCTTCTATTAGAACAGAAAGAATATATAACACTTCTTTATATTTTTAGGGCCTGGAATGAATGACATACTGTATCTGGGAAGGAAGGTGATGAGGGAGTATTAATAGCATGACCTGAAACCAGTAGGTTGTTCACCCACTAGCTGTATGACTTCTGGAAGGTTTCTTAACCTCTAACCTTCATTTCCTCATCTGCAAAGTGCAGATACTATGGGGGAGACACATAGTATAAGAATGGTAGTTCTCCCAAGGAAATGAGCCAAAACTAAAGTACTTAGCACAGTGCCTAGGGTATGGTAAGTAATCAATAACTACTGGCTCTCTTTAGAGTGTATAGCACATTGGGGTTACTAGATAAATAGATAAAAGGCCAAAGAGACATGGAACAGCATAACGTGTGAGAGCAAACACAACCAGTTTGTAACTACTCTATATTTAAAAAGCTAAGAATGGGTGAAATGAAATAGTTGATCATTTGGTGTCTCCCAACCCTAAGCTGTAGTGTCTTACATATACTTCTATGCTCTCCAGGTTTTCCAGATTTTTAATTTCTAGGCATCCCTTGTGGCTAAGTCTGCATCTGACCTCACAGATGCCCAAATCCAGCAATACTGGTGAAGTTAAAATTTTTGTAAGGCTCTTCCCTCTATAAGGTGGGGTCCTTCCAAATTAAAAAGCTAGCTATATAATTTGACTGGCTGTGCCAGGTTACAGTTTTATTGAATATTGTCAGAAGTCAAAAATTATAAGACAGTTTCTAGAACCTGATTGGAAAATGCTTATTTCCTTTAGAAATCCAGTGGGTATAACCTCTATGTTTTGCTGAAGCAAAGAAAAAGAGATAGCACAAATGGTGGCAAATGTTCAAGGTGAAGAAGTCAAGCTATAACAAATGAAACATAAAATGGAGAAAAAATATCAGATACTTGAAAGAGCTTCTAGTTAGTACTCTCTGAAGCCAAACAAATGCATTTCTGTAATTTCGGTCAATATAGAGAAGACTGGAAAAAGCTTTTCATGTCAGTAAAAGGGCCAAAGGACCATACCAAGTTTTTGCATCATTTACAATGCAAAGTGATAGGACCACCGGTATCTGGAAGATGCAATCATTTAAAAGAGAAGGAATTTTCACAACCTAGTTCATCCCTCTACTCCGCCACCTCTGAGAACCAGGGTCCTCCATTCCAAAAGAAAGTAGACTGAGTCTTCCTAAAGCACAGAGGCACTGAAAGAGGATTCAGGCCTGATGCCACTAAGCTCCCAAGTGCTTTCCCTAATATAGAAATAGGAACATGCACCACTCCTGGATATACACAAGAAGAGAGCTAGAACCTAGATCATGCCAAGAAAGAGGTGGACAATCAAGAAGAACCAGTGTCTTTAAAATGCCCAACTCTGGACAAAGGTTCCTCATTCCTAGGCTCTTCTTGATGATTCCCAGGGAGTTGGTCTCTAGCAAGGGTTATGGTGACCTTCTAACATGGTTACATTTATAAAGCAAGGGTCAGCAAATTTTTTCTGTGAAGAGTCAAATACTAAATATTTTAGGCTTTTCGGGCCATATATATGGAGTCAATCACAATTATTCAACCTTGGCACCGTAACATAAAATCAGCCAGAGACAATACATAAACAAATTAATCTGCCTCTGTTCCAATTAAACTTTATTTACAAAAACAAAACGTGGGCTCAACATGGCCATAGTTTGCCGCTGTTGCCAAGCCTTGCTTTAGAGCATTAAGTACTATCTGGAATTTGGTTGAATCTTTTCCTATTAAGTCATACATCATATAGAAAAGTTTAACTTCCTAATATTTTTATTGAGATTTCCAGAAATCAAATCATCTCCCAAAGCACAATGGGCATATGTCTCTAATGGGTTACCACCTTACGTTAAAGTTATTGGCCTTTTTCATCTGTCTCTCTTACCAGACTATTGCATATTTACCCATTTACCCTATTATTTCAGATCTAAAGACAATGCCTTATATGGGGTTGTTGTTCAATAAGAGTTTGTTAAAAGAATGAACAATATCACCATTATAAAATAAATGTATATGAAATAAAAGCTGCTAGCTAAAAATGTTTACCCCTAATTTTCTGAATCCCAACAACTGAATTAAACTTTATGTCTACTTGTAAAAATGATTCTTACATTACTGAATTAACAATGTAGATTTATTTTTCTATCCCGCCATTTAGTATTTTTCAAACTCCACGGTTTTTGCTAACAAGTTGGGGAGAAAATCAAGTTTCAAATGAACAAAGACCCTCCCAAGCCGACATGTCCTCTACATGTCCAGTTGCTCCCTTCTTCATCTGCTCTTAGAACAGTAGACTTATCAAGCTGAATGAAGTCTTAGGAAAAAATACACTCTCTTGCCTCCAGGTGGATGAGTCATCTGACCGATCATCAAGACAGTTACTCTCTCTGAGGCTGCAGAGATGGAGGCTGTAAGTAGCAAACTACCTTTGCCACACTTACTTAAGCTCTGGCTATGTAGCCATTCCATCTGAGAATTTCCTCCACCTGCCCAGGACAAAGGAAAGAAGCATGTGAAAAAATAATCCTAGCCTACTAATTCTCAAGGTTCAATGTAGGGACAAATCACCTTGGGATCTTGCTAAAATGAAGATTCTGACTCATTGGTTCTAGGTTGGGACCTGAGACGCAAAGCTGAATTTTACAGAAGAGGAATATCAAGCTGTTTGTCCAAGGTCGCCCAGGGATGAATGGCAGAGCTAATCTCAAGTATGGTACACCCCAAGGACGGTTCAAAAGAAGCCCAACAAGACTCTTCTTTGGACTTTAGGGACCCCTTTTCTCCCATGTAGCAAAGGATGCTGTTGCTCCACCTATATCCCTAGGTTTATCAACTCAGTGTACACCTTCTTAATTCCAACTGCCAGGATTCCCATCTCTTTGCTTGCAGGCATTTTCCAAAGCCATGGAAAGCTGATTTGCTCATTAGTAGCCCATTAATTGTAGTGCTTGGCAATGAACCCACCTGAGGAGCAGTGCTTAAGCAGTGATGAACAAGAGCTGGTGACTGGTACGTCAGCTTCCTTGCGTCTCAGATGGGACAACCCTAAGGCATGTTCTACACATGGTCCCAGATGCCCCAGAAGGAATGAGCTCCAGTTGCTCACAGTAGGTACCTGCTCATGACATTGCCTTTTATTTACTTTCTTTCCTCTGTCATTTTCCCACTCCCTTACCACTGATTCCTGCACCTCTCAAATAAATTACTTGCACTCAAATCCCAATCAACATCTAACATTTAAAATTCTGTGATCAGTGACCTTTTCAGGTATTCCTACTGCATCATTACTCCTCAAAGAATATTTAAGAAGGTGACCTTAAATTTGTTCAATAAATTTAAAGTTTTAAATACATATGTAAAATAATATATATACACACGTATAATATATATAAACACCCATGCTAGATGATTAAACAGGCCTGGAGAATTGAAGAATGAAGAAACTTGTCACACAGCTAAGAAGTCACACACAATATCCAGTGCTTTTACACATACACAGACACACACACACACACACACACACACACACACACACACACACAGGCTGGTATTTGGACAATGATTTCACAAGAAAGAAGAGCATTTCCCTATGACAAAAGAGGTTAATGAATAAAGTCAAATTAAGTTTATTGCATATAACTTTGCTTATACAAGTTTCCTATCTCTTAACCTCCATGCCTTAGTATCACCTTTTATCACATGATATGTCCCTTACAGGAAAATCATGGCACAGATCATGCTCCTTGGTGACTACGAGTTTACACATTTAAAAATCACTCACTTGGAAACAGAAAGCTCACTTTGGGTGATACACCATTTGTGATGATACTGATAATCTTGGATCACACATAAACAAAAACTTAGCTCCTCCCAGAGCTATGAAGAAAAGCCAACTGCAGAATATTTTTCTGAGAGTAATTTCATGCACTCCTTCATGATTTAAAAGAAAACAAAGCACCAAAACATCGAAAGAAAGATGCTTCTTTTGCACATCTTGTTACATAAGATTTCTGTTGAGATAGTCTGGGATAAATATGAGACTTCCAAATTAATACCCAACCTGATACAAGGTCACATCAGAATAATTTAAATGTGTTTCAGGGAAAAAGAAAATCCCTACGAGCTAAGTAAAATATCTAGTTATCAAATTGTGTATTTTTGTTTGAAAATTTTAGAAACTGGCATTGGAGCTTCTTTTTTTTAATGTATAATTAATGACTTTTCCTTATAGCCATTAGGGGGAAGGAGGGTCCTATGAAACCTCGTCTAAGCTAAATTCTGAAAAATGTAAATATTTACTTGAATTTTTTTCACTTGTGCTGTTATTTAGGAAGCACTGGTTAGGGGTGCTTGGCCCAAGTCAATCATCACTAGGAAAATTATTTAAGCTCTAGTCTAGGGCTGCACTGCCCAAAGCAACAACAATTCACCACATGTACCTATCTAAATTTAAACTAATTAAATTTTCATAAGATTTAACTTACAGTTGTTTTGTCATGCTAGCCACATTTCAAAGGCTCAAAAGCTACACGTGACCACTGACTACCATATTAGTGCAGATTTAGAACACTTCCATCAGCAAGTTCTATTGGACAGCTCTGCCCTAAGACAAGTGTCTGAAAAAACGAAGGAAATGAGGGAAATAGACTATCCTCTTTACCTCTATTCCACATTTGCAAGAGCATGCTCCCTGACTAAATACGATTCTGGACAGCAAGAGTCATAAATCTTTTTGGAGCCACAACGTGTGAGAGAAGGTAGGCTGTTAGTAAGAGGTTATGACCCTATTACAGGAAATGGGAGTCGCTGCCTGCCACATCCTGAAAACAAATTGGTCTTTGGTACTTCATTTTGATTCAATGTAAAAATCCCTTTCATTGCCCTGTATTTTGTAAATACCTTATTAGGGAAATAATGTCTAAGATACATCAATGCTTTCCTCTATGATTTTCTCCCATCTGTAATTACTATTATCAGAACCACTAAATATTCTGGTACAACCTAATTTACCCTAAACATTTGCAGAGTAAGCAAACAGATTTCAGAAATAAAATATTCAAGTCTCCCCAGTGACCAACAGAACCTTGATTTTCAAGATTTAAAAATGTGAGAATTTCATTGATTCATAAGATTGTTTAGTTTTCTAAAGTGTACAAAATTCTAACATCACTTGCTGGTATGTCTTTTATTGCAGGTATCCATGAGAGAGATCAGGTTTTGTCAAAATAAAAAACAAAGCACCAAACTGAACCACGGTTTTGTCTGACTGCAGAAATCGAATGAAAAGGGAAAAAATATAAATAATAATAATATGAATTTATAATGCTTTGGATATGTTTCTTGTGAAAAGGTATATATAGAACTGGGAAAACTGTCCATATATTTCAGTCTCCAAGAGCAGGGTATCTCTCTCTCATTTTCACTTCAAATCTTAGTCAAAAGTTAAATGTGTTCTAATGTTTGGACTCATCAGCAATGACAATGCCCTTCAAATATTAGTTGGAAAGGTAACAGTGCCCTAGGTGTGCACACCAGGATATTTGTGATAAGCCTTCCACAGTGTGTGCTGCACTCTGGTGAAGCATTAGCATCCCTCCTTCAGGCAAGCGCCCAGCAAGTTTCCTATGACTCAGAAATCTAGCCATCAGAGAGGAAAGAACCAACCAGAGAACCTGCAGTTGTCACCAGCGATTTGATAACCGTTTGCTGCCAGGCACTTCTTGCCAAGATGCCTAGCAAAGCTCCTGGGCTCCCAAGCTTGTGCCGTAGCCATCAGTGACAGGAACCACTCCAGGAGCAAAAGCCAGCTCACAACCATACTTAACCCAGACTTCCTAACGGTATCACATCATAAAACCATAGCACATCTGGCACACATTTAAGGCCAAGCTGGCAGTATTTGATACGAAAAAGAAACCAAAGACTGAATTAGCATCCCACATGGTTGTTTTCACAAGTCATAGATGCAGAGCAGAGGTATATGGAGTGAAGCCCACAAGACACCCACGAACCTTTCCTTAAATGAAGGCTGAGCTGCCTAAGTCCAATGAACTGGAAAAAACAAGCCAGCAACAAACAATACACACAAAAACAACAACAAGCCCCCCAACGTTGTTGTCTTAATTTCTGCTTGCCCCAGGAAAGGTCTTGTTACCTGGATCTATCTTTCTTTCTTTCTTTCTTTCTTTCTTTCTTTCTTTCTTTCTTTCTTTCTTTCTTTCTTTCCTTTTTTGGCTTATGTGGAACAAGTATCTGAGCCATCTTTCAGATGGGAACCTAAATTAGGAAGCAGCCCTAACTCCTTCCTTAACCTGTAATTCCAAGTCACTCTTACCTCTAGCTTCCAGAATGAGCTAGGTTTCATCTCTACAAGCCTGCAAAGTCCAGGGGAAGCCTGGCTTTCAGAAAACATTCCTTTTTATTGGAATACAAATTCTTCATTTACAGGTAGGATTCCAGCTACATTCCTACTCCAAAGCATCACCTCCCAAAAAGCCAAAATAATGATTGTAAAGTTGTTTTGGGAGCATGAATCAGGTAGGAGCTGGAGGAACAGGTACAAACAGTTTTAAGGGATGCTTAATTAATGCAGACCATGACACAGCTGTGTTGTAATAAAGAGTTACTGGAAATAGCTACACTTTCTTTCTAAATTTATTTCTGGTTGTATAGTCTGATACTAAGATGGAATATTTATAATCAGAACTTTCCTGGAAAAGCAGGGACATGTACTTCTTTGAAGGCAAACAAGGAATTCCTAAAAATTTAGAAAAAAATAAGGATGAAATTTTAATAATTTTGGAGAAGGAAAGCTCATTCTAAGTCAGACACACAATAGAGAAGACATAAAAGAAATGCTGTCTGATAAACAATTAAAAATTGTTTTAAAAATTGACAAAATTTTTATTAAATTAAAAAAGCTAAATAAAATTGCAAAAAAAGAGAAGAAAATTTTATATATAAGCTGTGACACAGTCTCAGCATTATTTTTACCATGTTAACATTTTACTCATGCTTCTCATTCCCCTTCAATGTTCACAGAACATAGGACAAATAGCTATTTTCTTGAAGTTACACAGTGCACCCACAAAAAAATGGAAATGAGTCAAACAATAATCTTTAAAACATACAAAAAAGGCAACTTTAAAAAAAATACAAAAAGCAAGTAAGACTATTAGAAGCTACTCAAAGCCAATCAAAACAAATAAAAACTGAAAACTTTAACTGAAACTAAGATAAGCAAAAATTAAAATTCCTAAATTACAAATTACACTGTTGAGGCAGTGTCCTGCACTGCTAGGGTCCCTGTAAGTGGTACATTTTTAGAAAGCAATTTGACAAAATTGAGATTAAAAATGTACATTCTCTCCTACCTAGAATTCCCCTAGTAAATTATCAAAAAGATAAAGTCAATGCAAATGGTGGGTATTCATTCCTTCTGATGGCTGAATAATATTCCATTGTATATAGGGACCACACCTTCTTTATGTCCGGTGATCGGTATAGAGGGCACGTATTGCATGGAGCACTGGGTGTTATAGGCAAACAATGAATCATGGAACACTACGTCAAAAACTAATGATGTACTGTATGGTGACTAACATAATAAAATTTTAAAAAAAGATAAAGTCACAGAAGTATCCCTATATATGAATATAGATATTCATTTATATTAATATTAGTATTCATTTATATGAATATTAATATATATTTATAATTTATAATTTTAAAAAATATCCTGAGCTATTAGCTCAAACCACCAAAACAGCAATTTCATGCAGGTCACCTAACAGAAAAGATGTCCAGATATATTATTAGAGGTGGGAAAAATATAAGACATATCACAGAGAAAAAAATGTAAAGTACTATATACAGTAAGGAATTATTTTTATATTTTTAAAGAACATGCATATGAGAATGTGTGCATATTATCTTCCCCCAGAAATATATAATAGTTCATAATGACTATGGGGGTGCAGGGAATAGGTGTAATTGCTATTTTTCATCTGGTACCTTTCTAGTAGAGTTTGATTTTTTAAACATTTGTATATAATATTTTTATTGAAAAATAACAAAAATGAAATTTCCCTACCAACTTTGCTGAACTGCTATTCAGTGAGAAAGAATTAAAACAGTCTTCAGCTTGAAAGAGCTGTCTTGTGGTGAATGGCAGGGCCACAAAAGAAGCTCATTACCGTCTTCTTCAAACCCAATGAAAGGGGTAAATTTGGTCCTTGAGCATAAACAGTAATTATCCATGCATTTCCCTTGAAACTTCTTTATAAAGATTTCCAGGGAATGAATGGAGTGGATTGAGTTTCATGTAACAGTGTTTGCCCAATGCAGGTGAGATTCTGAGCAATCTTTGATCCAAGTGGCATTGATATACCAAACCACAACAGCCAGGGCACATCTTAAATTTGCCAAAATAAGCAATTTACTAGGGGAGGTAAAATTTCCAGGTGGTAAAATTCCCTTTCTTTTCCGTGTATGGCTGAGGAGAGTAATGCCTTGTCTTAAAAAAGAGATGTCATGAAACAAAACGCATATGCAGGTCTTCTGATTTTTTTTAACTTGTTCTCATAGTGGAGTTTGTTTGGGGTTTTTTGTTGTTGTTGTTCTTTTTTTTTTTTTTAACTTTTAGGATATTTTTTAACTATTATTTTAAAATAAGTTCAAGCTTACAGAAAAGTTCCAAGAAGAGGAAAACAATAACCTATATAATCTTCAGTTTATATATTGTATTTGGTCTCATTTGCTTTATTATTTGCTCTTATATAATGCCCTCTTTTAAAAGATCTATTTTAGAGAGAGAGAGCAAACAAGGGGAGGAGCAGAGAGGAGAGAGAGAAAATCCTGAAGCAGACTCCCTGCTAAGCGTGGAACCCAATGTGGGGCTTGATCCCAGGACCCTGAGATCATGACCTGAGCCAAAATTAAGAGTGGCTGCCTAACCAACTGAGCCACCCAGGTGCTCCTACACGCTCTTTATATACATTTTTTTCTAAAATGCATCAATGTAAGTTTCATATATGATAGCCCTTTATTCCTAAATACTTCAATGTGTATTTCCTAAGAATATAAAAATATTCTCTTACATAACCACAGTCAATTACCAACTTCAGTAAATTTAACATTTAACTGAATCTTCTTTTTCTACCATCTGTATTCCAACTGACCCAGTAACATCCTTTATGGCATATTTTTCCTTCCAGTTCAAGATCCGGTCTAGGATCGTATATTGTGCTTGGTTGTCAAGTCTCCAGTGGTGTGCTGGTAAATGCTTAACAACCAGTGCTCCAGTGGATAACTATCCCCATTTGTAACATTTGTGATGTGATGTAAATACTCTCACCATAACCAATTTCGAACTACCAAAATGAAATCACTGAATGTGCAAATGGAAAAAGATGAGTAAATCTGGCTTTTGCACAGCTGGGTGTGTACACAGCTGAGTACATGTCTCTTTTAGTCTGCTTTAGTCTGGGAATGTTCTTCAGTCTATCTGTTAGACAATGACATTTTTGAAGAATATGGTCCTATGTTCCTCATTTGAGATCTGTCTGATATTCCCTGCTCGTATTCAGTTTATGCATTTCCAGTTAGAATATCACATGTAATGCATTTTTTTTTTCAGGGCATCACACCAGGAAGGCATACAATGTCCATCTGCTCTACATTTACAATATTATGTCAAGGTATTAACTGATTGCTCTACCACACACTTACTATTTTGCTCCTTATCTAAAGAGAAGACACTTTAGGACCATGCTAAGATCTTTGTCCTCATGAAGTTTTCCCTGTCACTATTCTGCTTAAATATTTAAACAGAAATATCTTAGAACTCAAAAATGTTTATAGTTATGTTACGTCAAGAATAAAAACTGACAAATGTCTGAAGAGAAATTTATGGACACAGATTAATATCCTACTAGGTAACAGAACTGAAAAATGGCAAAACTCTGGGCAATAAATTTTCAGAATGTTCATGTTTTTTTAAATACTAAGCTATGGTATTATTTTTAAAGTGGTGTCAATAATACTCACCTTGCAGGGTTATTAGGAAGATTACATATATATCATGTTCCCAGTAGAGTACCTGCCATATTATAAGACTCAATAAATGGTTACTAAGGAAAACATATGTTGAAGATGGTTTATTTTCTGTCAGAGTTGAAACAGCCCATTATAAAATTATGAAAGAAGATAATGGTTTGGGAAAAAAATGATTTGGGATCAAAATTAATTTCATGAAATAAGGATGAATGATTCTGTATATAGGGAGAACTTGGCCCATAAATGTGTGTGTGATGTTTAGGATCCCTGGTTAACCAGTGATCTGACACATTTTAATTGTTCTTGAGAAATACTGGGAGCTGCAGGACAAACCTTAACAACTTTGCAAAAGTTCAAAATATCCTGGAAGAGGAGATCAAACCTAAGAGGTAAGTTCCAAGGAAAAAAATACGGAGCGCCGGAGAGGAAAAAAAAAAAAAAAACAATCAGACTTCCCCTGAATTTAAAACTGCTAGTCATCAAAAGACACTATTTTAAAAAATGAAAAGCCAAACCAAGGATTGCAAGAAAATATCTACAATGCATTTATCTGACCAATGACTTGACTCTTGCATTAGTTTCCCCTTGCTGCTTTAACAAATTGCCACAAACTTGATGATCTAAGCAACATAAATTTATTATCTCACAGCTCTATGTTGGAAGTCCAGGTGGGCTGGACTGGTTCCTCTGCTCTGGGTCTCCCATGGCCAAAATCAAGGTGTCAGCCATCCAGAACTCTTACTGGAGGCTCTCGGGGAGAATCCACTTCCAAACTCATTCAGGTTGCTGGCAGCACTTAGTTCCTTGAGACTTTTAAGCTGAAGTCCTCATTTCCTTGCTGGCTGTCACCCAGGAGCCTCTTTTAGCTCCTTAAGGCTGCCTATTTCTTTGTCACATGTCTCCTCTATCTTTAAGCCAGCAATGGTGTATCAAATAATTTTCATCTTTCCAGTCTCTCTGACTTTTTTTTCTGCCTCATCTCTTCTGCCTCCAGCCAGAGAAAGTTCTCTGCTTGTACGGGCACATGTAATGAGACTGGGACCACCCAAATAATCTAAAATAATCTCTCTATTTTCAGGTCCCTACCCTTAATTCAGTCTGCAAAACCCCTTTCACTATATAATGTAACATGCACATAGAGTCCAACGATTGGGGCATGGACGTTTTTGGGGAGCCATTCTGTCTACTATGAACTTATATCCAAAATATATAAAAATCATATGCTACTTAATAAAACACACAACCCAATTCTTTTTAAAGGGGCAAAAGATTTGAATCTTGATACAACACTTGAATTAACACACGGAAACATCAAAATCATTCACTCTCAAGGAAATGTAAATTAAAACTACACTGAGATACTACACTTCATCATATCCACTATAATAATTAAAATAAGGTTAGTGAGAATGTCGAAAACTGGAATGCTCATACACTGCTGGTGTCAGAATATAAAACAATCACTTTCAAGAACAGTGTGACAGTTTTTTTGTTAAATTTACACCTGTCACATGATCTGGCAACTCCTCCCCTAGGTACTTACCCAGAAGAAATGAAAGCATATGTCTACAAAAAGACTTGTATTTCCATGTTCATAGAGATGTTACTGATAATACCCAAGACATAGAAACAATCCAAATGTTGATCAACAAGTGAAGGAAACAAACAAACTGGTAAATCCATACTAGTCTACTAAGCCATAAAAAAGAACAAACTACTGATGCATGCAACAGTATCACTGAATCTAAAAAAAACTCCACACAGTCAAGCAGCCAAACTGGTAAAAGGATATGCTATAGGAGTTCACTTATATGAAGGTCAAGAACAGAAAAAAACTCATCTTTAGTGACAGAAATCAGATCAAGGTTGCCTCTGGAGGGTGGGGTTTGGGAATCAACTGGAAAGAATCACCAAAGAATTCTCTGGTAATGGAAATGCCCTAATATTAACTGGGATGACTGTTGCATGTATGTATACATCTCTCAAAGTACATCAAACAGTAAAGATCTGTGCATTTTATTCTAAGTAAAGTATACCTCGGTAAAATCTTTTTAAAGAAAAAGAATAACAGAGGAGAAGCAAAAGCCAAGTTGGAAGGCAAGCTTAATATCAAGCTTGTTAATTGTTGAAATTTTGTGTCCATGATAATCTTTTATCGGCTTGATTTGTCAGCTTCTGAGAGAAGTGTGTAAAAATATCTCTTTATAATTGTAGGTTTGTCCATTTTTTTTCTGGTAGTTTCCAGTGGATGTTTTTCCATCTCTCAGTTTTTTCGACCCGTTTCCTCGTTTTGCTTTGTCTCTTATAAGATATAACTTGGTTTGTTTTTTATTGCTGTTAAAGCCTTGTTTTAAATATTCAAGCTAATAACTTTTTAAAGAAGAGTTTAATCTACTTCCATTTATTCTGCATCTTTAGTTTCTTCATTTGTCAAAAAGGAGATCTTAACTTAACCCACCTCAAAATGATCAGAGGATACTAGATAATACTTAACACAGTGTTTCCCTGGAATACTGTACACAATAAACTCTATTTCATTTATTTATTCAATATATATTTATTATGCTTCCTTTGAGTGTTAGACACTGGGTAGATAAGAATAACCAGACAGTTAATGCTCTGTCTTCACAGAAATTCTTTTCTAACAGGGAAAACTGAAAAATGAGTGAATACACCTAAATAAAATAAATGCAAACAACACAAGGGGAAAAAGTCAAGACTGAGACAGAGAAAAGTAGGTGGGAAGATCCTCGGGAATGTCCTGGGAAAAATAAAAATTGAGAGTAGGGTTTCCATAAGAATAATTCATATATAAAAAATGTGTAGGCAAAATATATATATATGAAAGCTGAGGTTAATATTAAAGAAAAGTTCTAAAACTCTAAAGGCACTTGTAAAATTTCAGTCAAACACCTAAAGTGGTTATTCTTGTGCTGGGAGTGAAAGTTTATGAGGATGGGGGCGCCTGGGTAGCGCAGTCCTTAGGCATCTGCCTTCATCTCAGGGCGTGATCCCGGCATTCCGGGATCGAGTCCCACATCGGGCTCCTCCGCTGGAAGCCTGCTTCTTCCTCTCCCACTCCCCTTGCTTGTGTTCCCTCTCTCACTGGCTGTCTATCTCTGCCAAACAAATAAATAAAAAATCTTAAAAAAAAAAAAAAAGTTTATGAGGATGAGGAAGGTTTCTGAGCAGTTCAGTTAATTGGGTTTCCTGTCCCTACTGAGACTCAGGAAATATTATTTTACATGGAGAAAGCTCAAATGAGAAAGAAGCAAGAGGTTCCTATTTCCAATTCCATGTAGGCTCACTTGAGCTGCGCTGCTCATGGTCAGCAATTACCTACAAGTCAAGTGAACTACATTTCCAAGCACTGGATTAAGACAAGAAGTACACAGCTGGGTTCCATGTTAGTTACCTTTCCCATATCAATGTGCTACCAATGACTAACTTCTGCTTTACTAATTTACACTGTGGGAGATTAAAATCTGAAATAGAAGGACATTTTAAAGATAATATGCTTCAAACCCTCTCATTTCACAGATGAAGGGACAGACTGAGAAGCAAAACAACTTGTACAGAGTCACACAACAAAAAAATCAGGACCCTTCAGTAATCTTTCTACTCAACTAATTGGCAAACGGAAGAAACTACATAAGATGTCCACAGACCTATCATTTTAGTAGTTTATGTCAAGCCCAGAGAAACAAAACTCCTCCTTAATATTTACAAATTGGTCCACACAGCTGATAGCAATGGATGTGAATGAACAAATACAATCCTGTTACCCAAGGCATATTACGTTCCTTAAAATGATGCCCAATAGGGCAAGCTTGTAAGTCATAATTTATTTTCCCATGAAACTCTAGTGTAGTAGGGGTCTGATGCAAATACTAAATGCCAATAACCATAAATGTGGTACTTAAACACTCTAAGCATCATGCACTCTAAGATGCATCTAAATTGATTAAACAAGGCAATTCCAGTTTTGAGTACATGAAATTATACATAATATAATATATAAATTGTAATATGCTATATAAAGATAATTTTATTTTAATTTTATTTCAATTAGTTTATTATTTTAATTTTATTTACTCTATCCTTACTATATATTGCTCTAATTTTACTGAAATAGATTAGAGAATAAAAGAGCATCCTTCTCATCAAAACCCAACCCCTACTCCCAAAAAGTATCCTTCACCAAATGCATCATACTGAAAGTGGAATCTCCAACAATTTTTAACAGCAGATTTTTAAGGGAAAAATCTGGTCTAACTCCATGAGTTTGGAGACATTAATCAAGGAATGTCTTTCCTGCTATCCCCTTTGTTTTGGTTGTAAATAATTTATGGTTAGACATGTTTAAAGTCCCTGTGCTTAGGACTTTTTTTCCTACATTTAATGATTTCACCTCAGAATTAAATTTTCATGCTTCGTAAGGCATACCTTGCTCTAAAATGTACCCTGTGCAAAGAACTTAGTTAGCATCCTTTATTACTTCCTCGTAGCACAAAGCCCCCAAAGTTTCATTTAATCAGTGATCACATTCTAAGAAATGTAAATGTGTTTTATCATGAATCTCTTAATGCAAATAATTTCTCATCTGGTCTACAACCTAAAAGGAGAATATGTGTACATGTATGTGTGTGTGTCCTTAAGATTCAGTAGCAGTGATTTTCACATGATGATGCCGGCAAAAGCATGTCCAAGCATACTGTGATTGCTTGATATGACAAGTCTGTTAGTTGATAAATGTCAATGCTTAAAGGACACAGGTAATGGCACCGAATAAAAACTGTATGCATTTCTGAACATTTATTTACCTAATCTTTCAAAGGCAGAATTTATAATATTGTTTTATAAAAAACTTATGTCTCATTTAAAATTTAATACAGCACAGAACATATTTTTTAGGCTACTATGAGTTTGTAATCATTTATTCACTTGATCAATAACTGTATTGTGTTTCTGAGACTTAACCAAAGATTTCAATGTTTTGGGATGTGTTAAAATGGTTGAAAGTTGGAAAAGAAACCAGAGAAGTCATGTAAAATATGCTTAGGAAAGATTAAAGGAAAAATCACATGGATTATAAGACTGAAATTAACCACTGAATATGATAAAAACTTCTGAAGAAAGATAACAGATGGAACTAAAAATAGGACTGCCATAGGAATTAAACAATAAAAGTACCAGAGATGAATAACCGACAGGTAGCAGTGAATATGGAAGAACAGAATGTAAGAAATGTTACAATTTTGAGTGTTTCAAGGCAAGACGATTCAAAATATAAATACACTAAATGCTGCCATAATGTACAGCTTTTATCTGACTTACTGCCTAAAACCCCTGAGTTTACAAAAACAGCTTATGAGAATAAGATTGCTAAGAGAGGCCACTGTGAATATAACTGAAAGTATAACCCAGCAAGGCATTGCCGTCAGTAGCTCTCAGCCCCTGAATCCAGTCATGGCCATCTGTACCTTTTCTCAAAATGATACTATTGTACACGAGGTGTTGACTACCAAAAGGGGGAAATTACATAGTATTGTTATCAAGTGAATATAACCTAAAAATTAACTTTTTAGGAATAACTACTAACATTTAATAATAATGAATCATTACCACCACTACAGCATTGTTTACTCATTGGCCTTCTGCCATGACTATGATATGGAGCCATACAGTAAGGCAAATCTTATAAGCTACTATGATTAAATTTAAATAATCAAGGGAGTGCTGTCCTTCAACTCAGCACCTTGGAATTATATAAAATATAAAATCAGTAATAAAGTGTTAGGGATAGGTAATAATTATATGTTATATAATATTAAATAAATATATAGTACTGTTATCATTAATGCTAATATTAATTATCTTCCCATGTATTCTAAATCCTTTGGCGATAGTATCTTTTATAATCACCAAAACAACTCTAAAATATAGTAACTACCACCTTGCGACTGTATAAGATGAAT
This sequence comes from Ursus americanus, assembly GCF_024610735.1. Lineage (NCBI taxonomy): Eukaryota > Metazoa > Chordata > Mammalia > Carnivora > Ursidae > Ursus > Ursus americanus. The sequence continues at coordinate 31,627,794 of NC_142148.1, read as the reverse complement.
TAAATATAGTAGCAATAAATTACTGTTATCATTTGGGCCATTAATTCTACCATAAAATTTGTGCTTATTTTATGTAAGATCCTATAGTAGAGACTTTAGAAACACTATCATAGTTAATTATCGATACAACCCTGCACAATAGTAATTATCATCCAAATCTTAAAGCTGAAAAAACTGATACTCAGAAAAATAAATCAACTTACCCAAAACCATATCACTTACAGGTGATGGAACTAAAATTCTTCTTATTGTTTGATACACCACTTTAACTAATTTCAGTGACACTGCCTCTGATTCACACAGTTTCTGTATTGTCTAAACCAGATGCAGAATAAAATTACTCTGTTATTGTAAAACCCCCCTTTGGGCCTCTCTTCTTCCTGTCCCACATTCACTCTTTGCAATGAGTACCATGGTGATATCTCTACCATCCATTCCATGCCTCCCTTTGTGTGAATGTTGTTCCAGAGGCATAGACTCTAGGTGAAGAAGATATCACTCTATTGCTCTGACCACAGGGTTGATCTGGGGTGGGTGTGTGACTTAAGTCAAACTAACCACAGTGACTTCTGGGAACTCACTGAGGATTCTAGAACAGTGACTATTATGCTCTGGGTGATGAAGGTGTGGTTGTAGCACACAGTAGCTCTGCTGGTACCATGAATACAAAAACAACCCACAGAAGAGGACTGAAATGAGAGATTCATTAAAAAGAGGAGCTTGAACTCTTGAACAACAAACCAAAAACAAACCAGGCCTGAAGCTTATAAACTTCCCAGATGTGAAAAACAATACAACTCCATATTGTTAAAGCCAGTTTGGGCTGGCTCTTCTCTTGGTTATAACCAAAAGCATCTTGATAAACTCTCTGTTCTTTGGTTCAGCACATCACCATCCACTTCCTTCTCTGTTATAACAAAGATGAGCTTAAAACACATTCCTAATGCCCCCCAGAAATATGTCATACTAAAGCTGTGGTCCCAGGAAAGAACGGCTGTGCAGTATGACAGCCTGGCACGTGTCATTTAAGCTGCAGGAAGTTATGTCCTCTAAGCAACACTGATTGAAACTCAAATAGAAATTTCAGCTGCCAGGAGTCCAGTGACTCCAAATTAGGGATCACTAACACTAGTTCATTTCCTTGAATATCTTTCAAAAAGTTCTTGCTGAAAGGACCTCTTCTTCCACTTCACCCTACCCCCAAATTCACCCAAATTCTCACTAATAGAAAGCAATGTTGAAGATCAAAATTCAAGTCTTGGACTTCATAATCTCTATGAAACCTGCTGACCAAAGATTGAAAAGGTAAATGAGGTCAAAATCTAGGTCAGGATAGAATAGTGCTCCCAGGCCCATATTCTAAAACCTGAGGCTTTCCACATGCACAGGTCAGTAGTCAAGAATTAAAAAATAAAATCAAGGAGATTTCCTTAAGACATTTTAGTATGTTGGGGGGAAAAAGCATTGCTAGAAACCCTATTGTACCATTCCAGGGGTATCTATGGCAACCATTTTGAGCTGCTAACTTTACAGATAGTTATTTGTGTCACCAGCTGACGGCGTTGTCCAGCCACTCCTTAATATTGTCTAGACACCTTTCCCTTGGATTTCCTTCAGAATGTTCCCTGGCATGCTTGCCTCTTAAATTTCCACTCTTCCAATTTCGATTGTGGTACTTTCATTAAAGTACAGCTTTCCCTGCAAACAGATCAGCATTTCATTTGATTCTACTTCCCCTGATCATTCCAAATAGCCCAAGTGCTATTACAACTAATGTTATGGTAACCTAATTCTTTATGGCCTCAATTAGTTCATTTTGTGAAAATGTGTTCTTGTGCCTGGGGCTCAAATGACTGTATGGACCCTACTAGAACCAGACTGTAAGCTTCTCAAGGGCAGGATGGTTTTGCCAATGTGTTGTCCAAGTAGACTGGAAGGAAGAAGGACAGAGCTGCCAGAGTAATTATCCCTGCAACCTCCTGGTGAGTTACTGTGGGCTGGCTATGTCTTTTGCAAACTTTCAATTCCTCTCAGCTGCTTCTTGCCACACAGCCCTCTCTGTCCTCATTCTGATAACTGTACCTTCTCTCTGCCTTTTCAGGCCTGGGATTAATAACATAGACCCAGGAGTACTGCATAAATCGCACTTTCTCTATTCCCTGCCTTTTCCTTTGTAAAAAGCTCTTTCACTAAACTGTCCTCAAATTATCTCATTGTGTGCCACCTGTTTCCCTCTGGGGAGATGGCAACTGTTCTTTATGCAACATGATTACACAAAGCCAGTTCCAAACATCGGTGACTTATATTCTAAATATAGGTACATGGGTAAAATATGCATTTTTAATGCTTAAAATAAATAAAGCAATATGCAGTAAAATGGGTAAGGGCATCTAACAGAAAAAAGAACATTAGTAGTATCCCCAGTCTTAATTGGTATTTCTTGATGACCAGTTATATGCATTATATTGGTCTGGGATCTGGCAGTGATGTACTGGAGCCAACCGGCATTTGGAAGGCTGATGGAGCAGATCTCATCCCACTCTGGGTTTAGCAATATCATGCTGGTGGCTTGATATTGGCCATAGTGGAAGTATTTACACCACTGAAATTGGCAAATGCTACACATCAGGGGTCTTCCTTTGGGAGAGCTGTTATCTAGCACATCACTTTCTGTGTGGTTAATATAAAAGTTGCAGCACTATCTGCACCCCAACATATGACAGTTTGTCTTAGTTTGGGTTCTCTCAAAAGTACAGTCTGAGATAAGGACTTGGGTGCAGGTAGTGTATTTGAGAGATGATCCCATAGGAAATAGGAATGATCCCAGAATGATGAAATAAGGAATGAGGGACAGCCAATTAAAAGATGAATTGATCTGTTTTCACTGGAGGCAATGGGCTCCATCTTATGGGGACCCTCTAAGGAACAGTATAGAATGTGCTGAAGGTAAAATCTAAGGTCTACAGAGGCAATGTGGCATGAAGCACAAAACTAACTCTTAGTTTTAGAATCTTCCTGGACCTGCAACAAAATGAGCTTGATAAACAGACCCTTCTCCTGGAGTATGGAACTACAAGGCCAGGACCATTTCATTAAACAGGATGACCTATGAATATTACAATATATAAAAGAACTGAAGCATGAAACTCTCTGCTTCATTTTAATACTTATTCTCTCTCCTAAAACTGTGTTTGTAATTCCATAATATATCTGTTAGAGAAGAGAGGAAACTCACCTCCCAGGGCCTCAAATGAGAAAGGAAAAGTGGTAAGTGGATGTCACCAAGGTCAACCATCTGCTTATTAAAGAGAGAGTCAGGTTTCCTTGCCCCCAGGAAGCTGTAACCTGGCCATGTCCACAGATCTCTCCAGAGAATTAACTTCTGTTTTTCTTTATTTAAGGGGGGGAGGGGTGGGGCAGGTCTCTACTCTTTGGACATTTGACACAAGAGGAAGAAGCCTCCCCAAAAGAAGGTTAAAGATTCCCAAACTGTGCCTGATTATAACCTGTATTAAAAGCAGGAAGCAAAAGGGGCTTTATGAGAGAGGCAGGAGGTTGGGAACACTTTGGTTTTTATGCCTTAGAATGCATAGTCTCTATCCCAATGCATCTGGAAGATCCAATTAATCAATTAGAAGATGGTCAAAAGAATTTGTTCCTCCCTAATACTGACAGGAATTTCTGATGCAAAGGGCTCTTGCTATTCTTTATCATTAATGATTTTAAAGAAAGAAGCAGAAGAGACTTTGGAAGATGGTTGTAGAGACTGAAAACTTAGGGCCATTGGCCTAGGCTCATCCCAGAGATGTGCTGGGGGAGTTGTAGGGTTTGTGTGTGTTTGTTTCTTCCAGTAAATGTTTTTTGAATATTTACCTTATGCCAGGCACTGCCCTAATTTCTGGAGATACAACAGTAAATAAAATAAACACATATATGAACTTTTTTTTTTTTTCATTTCTTATTGTCTTCTATAGGAGAACCAAACTGTCCCAAGTTGCTCTCAAGGCTATTTCAGCATTTGCCTGGTGTTCTCAGGCCCCCTTCCTGTGCTTCTTCCTGCCACAGAATAACCAAGTAATCCTCTTTGCAGCCCACCTGCTTCTAGCCTGCTTCCTCCCCTCCACCACCTCTGCAAACTGGCAGAAGGACCAATTTACCTAAGGAATGACTTCTAGAATTTTCACAGAACTATAATTAAGCTGGGTCTATGCAATTTGCAAGGACAAATAAATGAGTGAGTGAGAGAGCTTGTGTAGAAATCAGTAGAACATTAAGAAAAAAATGATAAACATCTTGGGAAACAGGCAACAGTGTTATGGACTGATATACTTTTCCATTTTGCTTTTTAGAGCCTATGAAATATTCTTAATATATTCAGCAATACATAGAGAAATAATAATAACACAAATTAGTCCCCTTGAGGGAAACCAGTTCCGTCTGGCTTCCTTACTGGCTGGTGATTCAGTTCCCCTTCAAATTGAGAGTGCTGTTCTGAACCACAGTTCAGACAGGCTGCCTGACCCTGGCTGGCCTCTCTCCAAGAAAGGCTGGATTGAAGACACTAGGGAGGGCCTTAACCTCTACATGGGTGGATTTTGCTTACAGTTGCCTGGCATTGAGCACTGCCTCTGCCCAGAACTTGCCAACACTAGACCCATACCTAGCAGGCTGGAGTCCTGGGCTACTAATGATTGTCAAGATGGTTCTTAATATACAACAATGCTTCTCTCAACTTAGTTGCTATCCAAGCTCTTTGGGGACCAGCTCTGAAGAGCAGCTCAGTACTACTAGCCTCAATATTACCCTCCCTGAAGACTACTCCCTTTTTACATCATGTCTTATTTGAGGCATTCCCTGCCCCTTAACAAAGCTAAAGCTTCCCAGATGATGGTTGTGATTGAGCTTAGAATTCACACTTGCTACTTTCATTCCTGATGTAAAGCCTCTCCAGGGTCATCCATTACTACTCCTAGGAGTCTGAAAAATGTATGAAAACAGTAGTGCATAATTTCATAATGTGATGTTGTTAGAAAATTAAACTAATCGTGGGCAGAGTTCCAGAGATTTTTGTATTCAAATTATGGTACCGGGACAAAGTAAATGCTTCAGAAAAGGTGAGACAATGGCCATTCTCTGTGGGTGCTACTGGTTTTAAAATAAGTGGATTGTACCAGGGATGTACTGTATGGTGACTAACATAATATAATAAAAAAATCATTTAAAAAAAAAATAAGTGGGTTGTGCTATTTGATCGTTAAGTGCTTTTCAAACTCTTTGGCTAAATACAAAAATAAATGGCTAAGTAACAAATATATTTGCACTGGTTATTTATTCCTGCATGATAAATCACCCTGAAATTTAAGACAATAACAACTGTTTATTATGCTCATGAATACACAATTTGAGATGGTTAGGTGGGAACTGCTCATCCGTGCTCTGTGCAACTCAACCAGGGGGTGGAGGAGCCATTTTTAAACGGCTGACTGCCATGGCTGGTTCAGTTTGTGCTGGATACTGGCTGACTGCTTAGCTGGAGCTAGGAGCCAAGGGTCATAGCTTCTTTCAATGTGGCATCACAGTGGGCTGCTTGAGCTTCCTCACAGCATGACATCCCAGATGTTCTGAAGTACACATTTTTATAACCTAGCCTCAGAAGTCATATAGCGCTTGTTTTCATTTTACTTTATACATTGAGACAATTACAATGGCCCATCTAGATTCAAGGAGGAGGGAGGTGGACTTGACCTCTTGAAGACAGCTTGTCAAGATACCAGAACATGTGGGATGAGAGATGCTGTTGCTGCCTTGCATGAAAAATACAATCTGCACAAATCTCAAATGATCTTTATGAAACGTGATTGCAAAAACTTTGGCCCATAAAAATAAATAAGCCACAGACAGGTATTTGCAAGTGAACTAATTGAGTAGCATTGCTCAAATGCGGTTGAACATTCACAGCAAAGGTGTGCGTTTTCCTCTTTGGAGATCCATTAAATTGCTACAGAAAAATTCTTGATCTTTGAGTGTTAGGCCATATATTTAAAGAAATATGAAGAACAACTCAAATTATCTTCTAAATAAGAAAAGAAATATGAAGACAAGTAAACATAGCCAGCAATTCACAATATGCTTCAGATCTCAAAGGAACATGAGGCAGACATGAGGAAAAATAGAGAAGAGAAAAAGAAAAGAAAGAGAGAAGGAGAAAGGAAGAGAGTGGGGGAGGGGTTGAGAGAAAATTAGAAGAAAGAAAAATTATACAGCAAGGGAGAAAGAGAGAAAGGCAGCAAGAGGGAAAAGCAAGAACTGCAATTTTACCAGCATAACACAAGATTTCCCCAGGTACTATTTTGAGCAGCTGCCAAATTCCAGGCACCACACCTCCAACACATTCTCTTTCAGCATGCCATCTTCGTTTCCCATAGCCTGATTTCCTAGAATTCTGAGCAAGGAGAACTGGGCAGCCAGTAGCAATCCCTTCCCTTGCTCAGTGAAGGAAGCTCAGTGACATAAACCCTAGTGGTTTCAAAGATTCCAGGAAGTGAAAAATAACTCCATATTAAAATATGATCAGAGAAGTGGACAACATACGATGCCCAATATCCATACCCTCCAGGAAGAATTCACGTGACTCTAAGTATGTTCATTGGCTCAAAATATTTGAGCAGGCTATATCTATATGTAACAGTAGCTTTCACTCTGAGTGACAGGGGAACCAATAGAAAGTTTTAGGCAGAGAGGATGGATCTAACTTAAGCTTTAAAAGATTTACTCTGCAGTGTGGAGAACAGATAATGATCAAGTGGTGAAGCTGGACAGAGTAAAAGGTAAGGCAGAAGCAAGAAGAATACTTGAGAGGCTCTTGCAAAAACGAGGCAAAGGGTGATGAAGGCTTGGAAAAGGATGGTAGGATGGCCCTGGTGAGATGTGGTTAAATTCAGGATTTTCTGATGTTACTAGAAATCCACATTATATTAGCTTTTGTTAGTACTGTCTCATTTCATCTCTCTAGGACTTTTGGCCCTAAATACCAACAATGGGGGCAGAAGTCAGTATCAGCTTAAGAAGAGTGAGCTAGTTAGTGTTTCTCAAACTTCACTGTATCTACAAATCTTCTGAGGATCTTATTAAAACACAGCCTCTGACTGAGTAGACCGAGGATGGGTCCTAAGATTCTGCATTTCTAAGTTCCCAGGTGATGTGATGATCCAGAGACCACAAATGAAAGGGTAACCTACAAAATAGCAACTGGCCATGTATAATCTTGAGCCTCTGGTGTAGATACTAAAAAATCTCATATTCACTTGCGACTTCATCCAAAGTTTCTGAGGATAAATCATAAAGACATTCTGTTGCTGCTCTTTACATGGCAAATGGGCTGATGTGTAGATAGATTACTATGGTTTTCTATTTTGTTCCTTTTAAAGTAAAGGCTGATTTTCAACTTACAGATGATTATCTATGCAAAGGTTTCTTACACAAATTAGTAGCAATAAGTTACACGAGTTGAGCATGCATATAATTGTACAACACAGCAAATTCAAAACCATGTATACATATTTAACTCTTAAAGATCACAACACAAATGTGAAGTCAGAGCTCATTAAATTAGAGACTGATTTAACCAAATGATTTGTGCAGCCATTACACAGGTGTTCCATTTCAGAAAGTATTAGAGCATAGTGCCGGGGGCCTCAAAGCTAATTTCTAACCTAGACTAATCATGCCAGGAATAATGAGCTGCCGTTACTGCCTTGTGAATCAGACCCTATGATATTTAAAATAATTAAGATCAAAGCCGAAGTAGAAGGTCACTGAATTCACCAGTCATAAAATGTTAGCACAAAACCAAAGGCTGTACTTGCCCGCTTAACAATCTTTAACGCTCAAGTTATAAAACGGCATTAAGAGGGACACAAATATCATCTTCAAAATTGTTGCTCTTCCCAAAGGAATTGCCAGCAAGCACAGAAGCCTCCCAATGAAAAAGCTATTTAAAGTAAAGGTGTTACTCAAAAGCCATTTTAAGTATTAAAAAGACCAGGAAACTTAAGAGATGGACTGGCTGATGGGATCTATCAGCCTGCTGGCTGCAATCCCAATAGATGAACTGGGATGAAGATTTGCTTCCCATTTGTAGGCGGTTGGAAAGAAGTGTGAAATGAATTGGTTCGTCTGGGCTGAGTTCCCAGGAAAAGGGTGTCTTTTCATACCAAAAGCTCCCACCCAAACTGGCAGGGTGCTTCAAGCCAAAGATTTAGACAGTCAAATAAGTGCTAATTGAGTTAGAGGTTTGGTTAGGAAGTGGGTTAACAATTAAGTTCAGCTCAGGCCCTTTAAAGGCCCAACCACTAGCTTTGAGAAGCTCTGGTACAGCACACCAAAGCAGAAGGCTTTCTAATCCACTACTAAGACTTTGATTGAAATTCCTAATCTTTGGCTGGAACAAGTGTGAGACAGTAGAGAGATAAGTGGCCCATGGTGACAGAGGCAGAGGAAGTTATGAAGTTGATACTGAGGATGTGTCTATTCACAAGATTCTACCAGAGATAGGCAAGTCTGCAGAACCACAATGGGGAACTCCAAGAAAAAAAAAATCATCTTTAAAAGAAGACAACACTAGTCAATAGCTTTATGTTGCTGTTTTCTGTGGCCAAGTTCTCAGCAAGTGTTACTACTAAAGAATCACACACATAGTATTTTTATTTAACAAATACTTTTCATCAGGCTTATTATTGCCAGACCCTATTCTTATTGCTTTCCAAATGTTACTGGTTCACTTATACCTCAACAAACTTCTGAGGTAAATAACTTTATCATCATCAATTTACAAATGAGGAAACTGAGGCACAGAGAAGCTCAAGAACTAATAAGTGGCATACCTGGGATTCAGAAATGTTGGATGAGGCATCTGGGTTAAAAGAGATGGAGAGAATGTTATAGAAGAAAGGAAGCAAATATTTATTATTCTATTTGGAAGGAAGGAAGATACATAAAAACCCAAGAGAAAATTTAATAGGCCTCTTCACTGCCCTTTTCCCACAAGTACCAAAATGAAAGCCCATTAATAAAGCTTAAAACTGAAATTTAGTACAGATAAAAGCAATCCTCATTACCCAACATATAATTAACTGGAGAATTCACAGCTGTGGGACATTATGGGGGAAGGATGAGGCTTGCCGATTCAGGCTGCTGATTTTCAAACAAGGTGTTAAAACCAAACCACCAGATCTCTTCAGTGCAGGTTGTAGCATTGGCTACTTCGCCAGAGATGGTGGTAAGAATTCTAAATGAGGAAAACAGATTCTAAGAGTCTTATGTATTAAGGAAACTGAAGATCAACATGCGTCCCCCTGATAAGCAAAATCTGCCCTTTCATGCATTCACTCCATTCCCCCTTGCAACTTTACTAATGGAAGATTTTTCAATCTCCCATCACTCTCAGACAAGTTCAACGTCAGCATTCTCCTTGCTCCTCGTGGCCTTCCAGGCTTCTAACAAACTGCCCCTCCACAAAGCCTTATGATACCTAATTCCATCACTGTCCATCCCTCCTTAGGATTGATACCTACTGGCTCCCAAAATACTCCCTCCATCAACTGGAGACTTTGGTACCTGGATCACAGTCTTCGTAGATCACCACAGCTCTTGCCAATTGGTTACATCCAAGTAGACAATACAGTCATTATCAGATACCTATGGTGCTCTCTCTGCCTGAACCCAATACTAAAATTTCTACTGCCTTTGTTAATCTTCCATGATCATAACCTGAATTTCAGGATTTTTCCCCTTCTGAAATTTTAATTCCAGATAACCCTTCCTTCTGAGTACATTCTTCCATTTTCTTCCTTCACTCATGATGTCCTCTAGTCCTAGTAGATTTCCTTTTCTTCCATTCAAAGAGCCTCCTCCTGGCTTCCTTTCCTAAGTCTTGTCACCCTGGTTTGTTCCTTTGACTTCCACTTTACCTATTAGCTCCTACTGCCTTGTCCTTTTACTGTACCTCCAAATCCTAGATCAATCCAACCATATGCTTTCTCTCCTTTTATACCCAGGCAGTCAAATACTGGTGGAAAAAACATCATGAAATGTTGCAGATGAGTGACACTGTTGAGAGGTACAAAACTTTGAAAACACATCTATAGAATTATACAGTTTCCAGGAAACATGATTTAATCCCTGGCCGCTGGCAAAAGTGACTAATTAGCTCAAGACCCCCTACCTCAGTGCCAAAGCTCATGGGAAGTCAGGCTCAACCCAGGTGGATAACAGTATTACACTTCAGATAACTTGGGCACAATCCAAATTCTCTTATACAATAAACTCTCAGGTTTAACCGAGTTGTTTTATAGTTCTGGAATTTTATTGCATGCAATGCCATGTAAAATTAGTGACATTTGGGAATCTTTTTTGCATTTTAGTGGCATTTGTTTGAAAAGAATTTGACCTATACTGCTAAATAACGTGCTTAATGATGGGGTCCAAAGATGGTAATGAAATGGAGGTAAAAGACATGCATCACATAGCCGAAAGCTAAACTCACAGCTTCAAAGGGTTGAGGAACATTCTCAAGGCTTACGCTCAAGTATCTTTCTATTTAACAATATTACTTAAAAAAATGTTTAAAAACCCTCCTGGGCCTGCATTACTTGTTGTCTCTCCAAAATCACCTTCAACTTAAAATTCAACTTTTTTTTATACTCCAGTAAACAGCTCATAATATCTCATGTATCCAATATCACTTTCTACATAACTGAAGATTTCCGCCTCTGTTAGTGATCTTTCTAAACGTGGTTAAACTCTTTCCTGCCATCTCAAGGATAATGTATAAACATTTAGCTATTTCTTGAATTTGCAAAATCCTCTTGTTAAAACTCAATTACAGAACTTGTAACATCTGTTTGGCTGCTCAAAGAATTTTTATGATTCCCTCTGGGTTTTTGTCTTTATTCCCAAAGTTGAGGTGGCTAGAAAAATGTCCTACAAATAAATTTGTTGCTAAACCACAATAAATATGTGCTATTATCTCAGAGGTATCAGGAAGTTTAATAATGGCCTCTAAACATCTCCCTGAGTGTTGTTCCTTTCAGGTTAACTCCAAAAATAGTCTCTAAAATCTATGGAAAGTAATATATTCCACTCAAAACTATGAAAAATAACTCATCTGTAATTTTTAAAACTTCTCCTATCACTTCTGGTTTCAAAATAAGGACGATGTTGTTCCATCTCAAGTTGGCTCTGCTGACTTCATACTTGGTGTAGAGCATGGTGAACAGGATGGGACAAAGTCAAATGACATTTCCACTCTGGGTTTCAGGTACTTCAGCTCACAATGAGAGTGTGACCTCTGGCTTCTCTCTGCTCCTCCAGATTCCAGAGCCCATGGTTCAAATGCCACAGTGCACATGAAAGCACTTTGAACAGCATAATGAGCTTTATCAATGGAAGAGCAAAGCCAACTGACACCAGGAGAGCTTTTGGTGACTGGCAGGAACATTATTTATCTTTTACAACTTCTCACCTAATGTATGTCAGGCACTCAGTAAATGTTTAATAAACAAATGAATAAAGAAGCCCACTTTATATTGCTGTAAAAGAATTAATAATATGAAACAATTCTGCCCCCAAAGCTAGAAAACTCCTTTTTTATAAAATTTGAAGAGTGTTCAAATCTGACTTGGTCACCAGAAACCTCTTTGGAAAGCAGAGTGGCAAACCCTCAAAATTAGGCCAAAGGAGTTTTCCTCAGGAAATTGGTCAAAGAACTGAAATTATCACCTCCACAAGTCAACATGTTAACTTTCAGAGAGAAATTAATTAAAAAAAAAATTAGTTGCTCATCTATGTGAAAGCCTAGTATACCTATCAAGATAAGTTACATAATACTATCTGTTAATTACTGATAGAAGAGACTTCAAATACTAGAAAAAGTAAAACAGTGTTCATCGCTTCACAAGAGAATTTACTGAAGCACTGAGGTACGTTTACCTTGTAAAAGAAAAAAAAATACAGAGAGATATGGAAACATGATAGCTTCCAAATTAATTGCTCTTAATGCAAAAGAGGGAAGAGATTTATTCTAATTAGCTCCAGGAGCAACAAGCAAAACCAGACACAGATTTTAAGGAAGACCACGTTAGCAACGGAATTGCCTAGGAATGAGACAGGCCCTTTGGAGAAGTGACCTCCCTTTAACAGTTATCAAATCACAAGGCAAAAGCAGCAGCCAGGTGGGATTCCATAATGCACCTAAACTGATGACTTTTCTTCAAAACATTTAAAAAAACTTCTCTTCGGTGATGACCCAGAAAATGAAGAGGACAATTGTGAGGGACCAGATAAATGACGCTCTTAGAACCCAGAGCACAGACATTTCTCCATTATTTAAAGGTGACCAGCTGAGAACCACGTGGCAAACACAAGAAGAACTAAAGTTCCAGAAGGCTACAGATTTGTGTTTTACAACACGCAAAACTAGAGCCCTTCTTTGCTCTAGGCACAATAAATACTTACTGAATTAAAACATAGGCAGAAACTGAAGGCAGGCAGAGTGAAATGGTGAGAAATGCCCTCCCTGACATTTCTAAATATGCCAGAGAAACTTTCAACCGCATGTTATAACTTTATAAATTATGTGTAAACATGACCTCTGAAAAAATGCCAACGTCGATGAGGCTGACAGTGACTTCTTTGGTGAATCATAGCTGGGACAGTCATTTTCAAACTCTGCATGCAATTTTCCACATCTTTTCCAAAATAAGCAGTGTAATGAGTACACACATGATCCAGGCTTCCTCCTGTCAACTTCCCATCCCCCCATTACACATCATTTTCCTAGTAATAATTCTCTGCTTTGGTTTAGGATGTCCCACCCTACCATTCCTATCCTTTCTTTTCCCTTTCTATCCTTCACTACTAGAACATCTATAAATCATCCACGGAGTTCTATAGGCAATTTACAAATGGAAAACCAATCCAAAATCCTACCCATTATTTTATGATAATTTTGATTTCTTCCTCTGATATACTGACTCCAACAAATGGAAGGGACTTAGGCAGTTCGTCAGAGTGTCTGGGTTTTCTTGCCTGAAATACTGCCCTAATAACATAAATAACTACAATTTTTGAAGCACAGATTTATTTAGGCAACTTCTGTAATTGGGTTCCATTAGGATTTGTATTTTAAAGATAAGAAAACTTTCCCAAAGTTGTTCTTAGGAAGTGAGAAAAAAGAGATTTTCGCACTCTACAGCTCAAGCAATTAATCATTACATTACTTTTCAATCAATCCACATAGTTTAAAACTTCAAATTCATCTCTGGTTTCTCCCATTTCATTGTTCCTCCATATAAGTGATTGGTAAGTCTTATTTCTCCTCTTACTCTCTTAGGGACAGTCTCATCTTTGACAATTCCACGACCACACCTGCTAAAAACATTTTAATAATTCCCTGTGGGCTCCAGAACGGAAGTCCACTAAAACAAACAAACAAGCAAAAAAAAAACCTGTTATTCAAGATCCTCAACATTACAGTCCCTTCACAATTTGAGAGTTACTGCCCATCATTTTTCTTGGATTTGGGTGAACTGACTTTGTCAGCCCAGAGTGGAGTCACATGGCATGACAAGGGATTTTTCTTTTTATTAATTCACAAGTTTATTTTTATGAAAGGGGAATATTTGAAATTAAGACTGGCCCCACCCATCTGGGATCCAAATCAACCTATTCACTCTCTCTAGAATGTTCCTCACACTCTCAGCCTACACAACACAGCTTCTTAGGAAGGCCTCCTCTCACTAAAGATGCTGGAATCCATACCCATCATTAAAAGCCTGGCCTCTTTTCTCTTATCTCTCCATGTGATATAGTTGCTGATTTTTCAAGCTGAAGTTATTCCTTCTTCTTCTTACACTAACTTAGGGTCAGTTCTACTTGCTCAGAGCTGTACACATGTTAATATTACTGACAAGTGTTACATTTCCCATTCTTGACTAACGTTAAGCTTACAAGGGAGTTAGATCAGGCCTTTTAGACTTTAATTGCCCTTTTTTTTTGTCAATACCAATTTTGATCAGAATACTCTTTTCCACAAATCCCATAAAATAGTGAAAAGGTCTTGGAAACTTCAATGTTTGGCATTACTCACAACAGCTAATGAAAACTCCTTTGACAACATGTGCTGTCTTCTGGTTCGAAATAAGGGTCTACATAGCAGGACATGTTTACTAGAAGGTCATCCAGTTGATAAGCTGTATTTCCTGCTTCAGTATAGAACAAAAGCCCCCAGAGAAACAAGCAAAAATCCTCACAATTCTTCAAGGTCTTTATCCGATATAACCAGCTTTCTGTCACAACTACACATTGCCCAGCATGAGACCAGGACCCATACTATCAGCATGTTCACAATTTCTTGATCTATCACAAGAATTCTCATTTGAGGGAGGGGCCATTTCACCTGGGACTAGAATGGAACACCTGCCCTGTCACCCGACTGCCACTGGCCTAGAGGCTCCTGGAGGGTAATGCTTCTGTTGCGAATATTACTCAGCTATCAAAAACAACAATTTCTCAACATTTGCTGCAACATGGACAGCACTGGAGGAGATAATGCTAAGTGAAATAAGTCAAACAGAGAAAGACAATTATCATATGGTTTCTCTCATCTATGGAACATAAGAAGGAGGAAGATCGGTAGGAGAAGAAAGGGATAAAGAAAGGGGGGTAATCAGAAGGGGGAATGAAGCATGAGAGACTATGGACTCTGAGAAACAAACTGAGGGCTTCAGAGGGGAGGGGGGTCAGGGAATGGGATAGGCTGGTGATGGGCAGTAAGGAGGGCACGTATTGCATAGTGCGCCGGGTGTTACAGAGAACTAATGAATCATGGAACTTTACATCAAAAACCAGGGATGTACTGTATGGTAACTAACATAATATAATAAAAAAATATTATTATAAAAAAATATATAGAGATCAAATACCCACCCCTCCTCCTATCCCCCTCCCTAACTCCTCCTCTTTCCCCTGTTTCTCTCCTCAAAGGATGCTCCCAGCTTCTATTAAGGAATAATTTTTGGTGAGTGAGTAGCAAAAACAGCATGGGATAGAGTGAGAGTCAGAGAGAGTCTTATGTCCAAAGAATCACAGGGAACATACAATATGCTCTGAGGTACAGTCTACAGGCTGCCTAAACAAAAGATTTAAAATAAAATCTGAAGAGAAATAAGCTACTTAATAATTTAATAGTAACAGCTTCTATATTATCTTTAAATGTGGAGAAGGAAGAAATAACACTTGAATAAATTTGATATGCAAGGTACCTTCAACTCTGACAAAAGGTTTGTACTTATACAGAGAAATTTTCTATTATACCTCATTTTTAATTAAACTTTTTTGCACATGTATAGAGGAATAATGATCAGAGATGGCCTTCTGTTTCAGGGCACTATATTCTGTGATTTGGCATTGAGAGAACATTTGTACCTGCTTTGTATCTCACCTAGTTATCATCAAATTTGAAAGAACTCTAGAATTTATCCAGAACTATCATAATGAAGCAATATTCCTGGATATTGCTCAAAGGGTCTGATGATCAATCTATAACATTCTTTTTTTTTTTTAAGATTTTATTTATTTATTCCACAGAGATAGAGACAGCCAGTGAGAGAGGGAACACAAGCAGGGGGAGTGGGAGAGGAAGGAGCAGGCTCATAGCGGAGGAGCCTGATGTGGGGCTCGATCCCAGAATGCCGGGATCACGCCCTGAGCCAAAGGCAGACGCTTAACCGCTGTGCCACCCAGGCACCCCCAATCTGTAACATTCTAATAACAAAAACTGTCATTAATTGAATGTCTAGTCTAAGCTAGGCATAGGCTATTATGTGTTTTATTTATCTAATCAATCAACCTTATGATGTAATAGAATCATTACCATCCATACTTTATGGATGAGGAAACTGAGGCACTAGTAAGTGAAATGAATTGCCTGAGGTGGATGAGCAAAAGTGATCATCAGAATTCAGAGCCAACAATAAGTAACTGGTGTGTTATGTGTCCTTCTCAAACAAGAATTACCAAGTGTTTAAAAATAGAAACTGTTGAAAAAACACCTGCTCCTGGTGGGGATTAGAACCAAAAAAGGTACTCACATATTACTCATGGAAATGCCACCTGGTGCAGCTATCTTTAAAAGCAATGTGACAATGCTTATTAAAATTATTGGTGTGCACAGCCTTTGATCTTGCAGCCCTACTCCTGGGAGTTAATCTTGTAGGTGTAAAAGCATAATATGTACAAGGGTATAATGTTAAATTCTATTCGACAAGGGGAAATGTTGAATAAACTGTGGCATAGTCCTACCATGGAAAACAACACAGCCATTAAAAGCAAAGAGGTAAATCCACCCAGCCAGCTAACTCCAAGACAGTGAGCAAAAAGATGTAAGATATATCCAATTTTTGTAAAAACATGATTAAGAATTTTAGGGTAGCAGGACTCCTCTGGAGGCTGTTATGGTGGATACTACATCATTACATATTTGTCAAACCACACAGAATGTACAACAGAAGAGAGAACCCTAAGTATGGATTTTAATTAATAATAATGTGTAATAATGTATCAATACTGGCTCATCAGCTGTAACAAATGTACCAAACTAACACCGGATTTAAGAATAGAAAAAAATGGGGGAAGGGAGTTGAGAGATTTATGGGATCTCTCTGTACTTTCCACTCAATTTTTATATAAACCTAAAACTACTCAACAAAAGTCTATTAATTTAAAAAAATGGTTAGAGACCACTATGCATTTTTATATATAAATTTAAATATTATAATGAGCATACAAAAAAATTGTAGGTTGTTAACTTCAGTTGCAGGTTTGAGGGGCAGAAGAGAAGTGGATTAGGGAGTTCAGCCCAAAAAGCACTTTTTCAAATTTTTCAACTTACTAGATGAAAACAGTAGGTATTCTATGATCTAATTCGTGTAAAATTGTGTGTGTGTACAGAAGGAAAAATATATAGCTGAACAAACTCAGGTGGAATTTTTTCCAGTTACTTTTAGAATACTTAATCCTATCACTTCATAAATATTCCTTTCCTCAGCTCACCTTCAAACCATGAGATAGGAATAATAATTGATAAGAAACTACTATTAAATGTGGAACTGGATCTTCAGACCCCGCTCTTTGCATCAAGCAAAATGCAACGGTGAATTTGAAGTTGCTAGATGTAATAACTGTAATCATGTTTTTTTTTTCTGTTCTTCCTCATTCCAAAGCCAACACAAAATAATAATGAGTCCTCTACAAGACAGCCCGAGAACTTCTACAGGTTTTTAAGTCAGCACAGAGTTCTTTGTCTTAGATTTCCTTTTAAACAAAATTTTAAGACTTTGTCTGGGGGAGTCTACACCACACGCATACATACATATACACACACACATACACAGCACCAATGCACTCAAATAAAGATCCCCACCAAAAATTACTTATAAAACTTCAGATGTATAGATATATAATTTATTTCAAGACTGAAATCCTAAAGTCCTCTAGTTGGATAATCTACTGGAGTAATCAAACAGACATCTCCCAGCTCCTAAATGTAGCATTCTCACCTAGAGTTGTTGCAGGAGGTTTCACATACCTCAAGGGACAATTTCCAACCATATCCTTCAAGGCATATTTTCCTCTAATTAAACCTAATCCCTATTACCTCCTGGAGGCTTCTAAGGGCTCAGTTTTCAAGTCACTGTGTTGTCTGGTTTGCCTTCTGAGATAGTTACAAATGCAGATAGTCCCACCTATGCTCAGCCTACTGAACCCTGAAAAACTGTGAGCAGGAAACAACCAGGGCCTCCTGTGCAGGGATTACGTGATGAAATGCAGCTCACAATTAGCTGCCCCTGCAATTTTCACACCTGGGGCTCTTGAGCTTTGAGGGTGCAGGTGGCCTAATGCAGGAGTAATTAGTTCCATGTCATTAATTATTTATATGGAGCTTATCACCCTGGGTTGGCAATTTTTGTTGACTCAAAATTGCAGGTGCACAAAGGAAAAGTGCATTTTGAACATTTGGCCTCTTAAAAGTCAGACAGAAAACGGTGCTCTTTGAGGCTGACTATCTTCGAGGCATGCTCCAGGAAAGGCGATGTCATTCATAGCAACCACAGGGTTTTCAGAGTTGACAAGTAATTTAAAATGGTGACTCACCATTGCTACAGTTGCAGAGGTGATTCTGCTTGACTCACACAAAATTCTGTTTTTAATATGTATTTTACAGAAAAAGTATTCCCATTTCGTTGTTGTTGAAGAAATGGCAGGGAATGAAAACCCAATGTCAATATCTTATCATTTGGATCTAATTATTCCTGGAAAACTCAATGTACTTAATATGACATTACCGGAAATTCTTATTAATTCCACCTTCTGTACTTCCAGGTGAATTTTATTTCAATGGTGCTATTAATATGTAACTTCATTCTTACCAACTAAATTTCCTCTAACCTAGGCTAAGGCAACTGTTGAGACAAACTCTTCCCTGACTGACATGGTGCTTTTGATTTTAAGCTCAGCCTTCCCCCAGCTTCTGACCCTGATGTTAGTTTCCCATCTATTTCCAATTAGGTATTTTGCAAATGAGAGTGGAGCAGATCTCCCCCCACCTTCCAAATTTCTGTTGGGTTCAGCATTTTCTTTATTAAGTGTTTAAAATACGAAACCATTTCCAATCTAGTAAACTTCAATCTTACTTCACAATGGTTTGAAAGCAGAGACTGTCTGAAGCTAATATTTCAATGGGAAAGAATTTTTGCAACTGAGACTCTTTTTGATGCCTCCACCAGCTCAAGGTAAACTTTAGGTGCCCCTCCAGTTCAGTGACTCCATTCCTTCTGTACTCATTCACTGTACCAGTTAACCAGGACCAATTTAGGAAGCTCTGAGAGGAGCCTCAAAAGCTCCTAACTCTGCATTTCCTGCAATCTCCAGATGATACTGATGCATCATGGACACACTCTAAGTAGCAAGCTTCTTGACCATACATATAGAAGCAATTTTCTCCCTTCTAATTGGATAGCCTTCCAGTTTTGCCCTCAAAGACTGGCCCTGTGCCTGCTGCCCAAAAAAATGACCAGCCCAATCCCATTTCACCCTTTTTCCACGAATTTTGTATTTCAAATTAACTTTTCACTCCACCCCTCTAGTTTTTCCTGTAAGAAAATTATGGCACATATAAAATAAATTATATATTGAGAAGAAAAAGTGAACATTTACAGCTGGGAAGGTGCAGAGTCATGAAACTCGTGCAAATGTCGCTTTAACACTGTGCAGGGCTGAGGTTCTCAAAATGAGAGCACCCTGCATGAGCAGCACCAGCATCACCAGGGAGCTTGCTAGAAATGCATATTATCAGCCCCACCCTAGATTTCTGAAATTAGAAACGCTAGGGGTGGGGCCCAGTAGTCTGTTTTAACAAGCCCCCAGGTAAATCCTAATGTAAGCTAAAGTTTGAGAACCACTGGCACAGGCACTGCTTAGTCAAAAATCCAGGGGTTTTGCATTTATTCAATTCATCCTAAATCATGAATCGCATCAATATGGTAGATTTAACCCTGGTCTGGAAGTTTAGAAAGTCCATCTCTACTTTGCTGTAAACTCAATTCGGTCTAGTTCAGAAATCTGTGCAGCTCTATCAAGGCTTGATTCCATTCCCTTCCTAGTAAGGTAACTATATAATTTATCATTTAAACCAGAAACTCTTGAGAGCGGCAGGAGGCGCTTTTATAATTACACAGGGATAACAGGCATAGATTGGGACTGTCCCAGGCAAACTACGGCTTTACACTTTAGGGCTGGTTTGGACAAGACATAAAAAAGGCTCAAGTATCTTCCAGGTCTGAAATTTTTACAACAAACCCGAAAATTTTCCACCAGGTACTCATGACTAGTTTTTTTTTTTTTTCCTAACTCTAAAGCTAAAAAGGAATTAATATACTTTTCGATTGTGTCACTACATTTTTCAACTGTCTTGCTAAACTCAAAAAATTTATATGACACTCTTGGGATATCAACCTGGGGAATACAGTGTTCGGGGTAGAATCCTGAAAATCCACAAGTCTCAAAGTCCTGGGTGCAAAAAGAATGCCATTTCGGCAGCTAAATATCCCACTAACCACGTGTTAGTTTACTCTTTCAGAAATGGCAAAGAGAACAATTTGATCTAAGAGTGGTGTACTGGTGTTTGGTTAGAGGTTTTTGGTTGTTTTGGGTTGGTTTTTCCCTACATAAGAGTTATGTAATATCTTGAAAGGTGGAGGGTGCTGATATCTTCACAGGTTTTCAGCCTACTTCAGAAGTTTCAACAGATTGGGAAACTGTACTAATAGTACCCTTACCAACCTCCATAAAGAAAATTAAATCAGAAGGAAAATACAAATGATTAGCACAGAGAAATTCAGAAAATAACATCTTTCCTAAGTGTTACCAAGCCATAAACTATGATATATGTATGTGTTCTAGGTACTGAAAGTATTTTCCATTTCATTTACTGTCACAATACAAAATACAGTTCTTAAAAGTTCATCATTTTGGGGCGCCTGGGTGGCACAGCGGTTAAGCGTCTGCCTTCGGCTCAGGGCGTGATCCTGGCGTTCTGGGATCGAGCCCCACATCAGGCTCCTCTGCTATGAGCCTGCTTCTTCCTCTCCCACTCCCCCTGCTTGTGTTCCCTCTCTCTCTGGCTGTCTCTGTCAAATAAATAAATAAATAAATAAATATTTAAAAAAAAAAAAGTTCATCATTTTGAGCCTTCCTTCAGGCCTAACATTAATTTAAAAGAACCTAAAATACATTTTTTTTCTAGGAGATCCATGAATTTCTAAGTGTTTTCCTTGGTGATTTTATTTCCCAGTAAGCCTCCCAGTTTGAAGCCCAGCTTTCAAAAATTTACTCCCAATACCTAAATGTCAGCTTTATTTTTTTTTTAAGATTTTATTTATTTATTTGACAGAGAGAGAGACAGCCAACAAGAGAGGGAACACAAGCAGGGGGAGTCGGAGAGGAAGAAGCAAGCTCCCAGTGGAGGAGCCTGATGTGGGGCTCCATCCCAGAGCACCGAGATCACGCCCTGAGCCGAAGGCAGACGCTTAAGGCCTGCGCCACCCAGGCGCCCCTAAATGACAACTTTAAACCACTGCTCCAACCAAGAGTACTGGACAATCAAGAAACTTAATG
This sequence comes from Ursus americanus, assembly GCF_024610735.1. NCBI lineage: Eukaryota > Metazoa > Chordata > Mammalia > Carnivora > Ursidae > Ursus > Ursus americanus. The sequence goes on along the minus strand of NC_142148.1, from coordinate 31,606,563 downwards.
GAAACTTAATATTTTATGGTAGTTATCAATCATAAATGAAGCTCTGCTTTTTAGGTTTCATGGTTTTCTTCAACACCTAAAAGTATGCTTTTCCTAAACAATACTATTGAAATACAGAAAGGCTTGGTAATTTGTGCTATTAATTATCCATTCTGACAGAACACTACAAAATATATTTAGGAAGAGCTCATAATATGCAAAACAGTATGTGAAGTAAAGAAAAGAAACACACAAAAGGATACAAACTATACAGAAGAAGACAGGAAAGAAACATTAAAATATTAACTGCTAATTTTTTATCAGTAAGATCAAGCTGGTATTTTCTTTTTACACTTTTTACAAATTTACATGACTTCCATCACAGGGCATATGTTATTTGAAAGTGGAAAAAATCATAAACGTTACTTTAAAATTGAATGGTGCAGGGAGATGAGGGGACTGTCCAGCAAAAATGTCATGTTTATTTCATCTTCTACTTAACAAGTGCCTTTCGTTCAAATCATCAGAAGCCAGTAAGAAATGGAAAACATAAAAGTTAGTCTTTATAATATAATAATGTGGCACATTTTATAACTTTAATATACACCAATTCTTTAAAACTTCAACTAGAGAAATATGGAAAAACTTGATTATGCAAAACATCCTCTTTTGCATAATATTATATGCTATGTACTTAATACGCAAATTGAATATAAATTCAGTGACAGCTTCTCAGCCTTCAATTAAGATCTTACTAATTAAAATGTCATCTGAGGACACATTATTTGTTTATTCTGATTAAATATTCCTAATAACAATATTTTATAACCATATTCTAACACAGATTTTCCCTCTAAAGTTTACAAAATATTTTATAAACTCTGAAACCAAACTCTGTTCCCCAAATTTTGGAAATATGTTAAGGAGCAAGAAGCAAAGGTCTGGGTGTATCAGGGAAATAAAAATGCTCAGATATCTTTACCAGGAATTCACAGATAGTTGTAAATAACCATTTGCTGACAAGCCCATCCTCTCTTGGCCTCCATGAGTAGTTCCACAAAATAGCTTGAATATTTCTAATAGCCCAGAGGCCCTCACCTCATTTGCCAGTAGACAAAAAGGACCACAGAGATAAAGCAGAAGATCTGGTTTTGAAAATGATCCTTGTAGTGACTAAACAATTCCAGACACTGCAAGAATCCTCTTTGATATTAGATGTCACCATATTTAATTTTAAGTCAAAGGTGATTTTCCTTCATGATTTTTTTACCCTGCTCTATTTGGATGTATAATCTCCTCCAGATGGTTGTTATCTGGGTCTGAGAAAAAAATACATTTTGCTAATTGTAATTCTTCAATTTGATCATTGCTATGTGTTCAGCTATTTCTCAAAGCAATCCAGAATTTGAAGATCAAACCTGGATCTAAGATATTGTCAAGGTTAGCAAATTCCTTCGACATCCCCTTGCTTTCAATCAATTTTTAGAAAAAGTTAAGGCATTACAATTAAGACTTAAAGTCACCATTACTTACAAGAATGCAGTTCGCTGATGTAGACACATGCCCTCCATTTGTCCTCTCTTGCTGTTGTTCAAGTATGTCCAAAGTTTTGGATTTGATTCTTGGTTAGATTTGTGTAATATTTGGACAGGTTCTCAATCAATGTGTATTTCCAGGTTATCCTCCCTAGAACAGTAGAAGCAATGATGAGTGTCAGGGATGTTTTGAGGACCAATGATGGCAGTAAGAATGCCTATAATCCAACCTGAAAGATATAAATAGCAGTAACCAGGCACCCATGTAGACTTCACCAGGAAATAGTTGTGCCTCATTTTACAGAAGGCACATACCCCTGTGAAGTTGTCTGGACAAAAGCTTCTGCAATGCAAATACTTTTTTTCTTTTCCCTCTGACTTTCTACCAATTGGGAGATTTCTTCCTGTAGGCAAAAAGTATAGGATCCCATTTTAAAAATGACGTAAATTTGGAACACCTGGGTGGCTCATTCGGTTAAGTATCTGCCTTCAGCTCGGGTCATGATCTCGGGGTCCTGGATAGAGTCCCACATGGGGCTCCTTGCTCAGTGGGGGACCTTTTTCTTCCCCTGCCTGCTGTTCCCCCTGCTTGTGCACACACTCTCTTGCTCTCTCTCTGACAAATAAATAAAAACTAAAGAAAAATCTTTAAAAAATGAAGTAAACCTCATAAAATGATGACATGAACTGTATGTGTGCATGTGTATATATATATAAATGTTCACTTTGTTAAATAAAAATTAATAAAGTGGATATATTTTGTCTCTCCTGGAGCAAAAAACAACAACAACAACAACAACAACAACAACAAAAACTAAGGAATAATGTCCCTCTTAGTCTTCTTGAGAAAAGGATCTTCACACTCAGAGGAAGAAAGAAGTAGCAGATAGACCTAATTAGGTCTACTGCCAATGGCAGCAACTTCAAGGAGTCAATTTGAGCTATACATGAGGAAGAACTGTGTAACACTATAACTATGCATTCATGCACTACCCTATTTGGGAAAACAGTAAAGGTCCTGCAGGAATGTTCCAACCAAAGCCAGACGGTCACTCTGAGCAAATGCAGAAGACACAGATTCTAGAACTCCAAACAAGGGAAAGTACCCAGTGGAAGAAGCTAGGCTTCTTGGATGCAATGTCCAAAGAATAAATTGAGAAAACTAAACCAAGTATCAGGTGAACTAAATAGAGCTAAAAAACCGTCACTCAGGGACACCGGGGTGGCTCAGTCGGTTAAGTGTCTACCTTCAGCTCAGGTTATGATCTCAGGGTCCTGGGATCGAGTTCCGCATTGGGCTCCTTGCTCAGTGGGGAGCCTGCTTCTCCCTCTGCTTACGTACTCTCTCTCTGACAAATAAATAAAATCTTAAAAAAAAAAAAACTCATCTCTACCACCAATATTCTTTTACAAACAAAACAAAAGCTACATTTTTGTGTGGCTCAGTCATTTTCTGAATGAGAATTTGGATAAAGAAGTATGATTTGGGAGGATTCTGGATAAAGAAGCATGAATGTGAATAGGCCAAAACTAACCATCAAAACAAATCACCTCGTAGTTTTATTATGGAACACTTTTTCAAGAGAAAATGAATGCCATTAATTAAGACTTGTAATTTATAATTTGTGACAATCTAAATACAACTTTGTCTATTGTCTATGTCTCTACATCATAAAAAAATAGATTGATTAAACAAATTAATAATGTAAACCAAAGTGGAGGTGAGAGGCATTCAAATTGTTTTCAAACACATTTACAACTACCCAACTGTGTGTTAATTATAAATGATCCTTATCTATTCATTCAACTAGGTCTAGCAGAGTGTTTATTTGGAACAGCTTAGTAGCCTACTTTCTATTACTTTACTGGAACATTAAAACTGTATCTCTCTTAAAATAGTCCTAATATTCCTATAAATATTTTTTCATATTCATACTATCTCATAATTGTTCTTATTAGAAAGACAATACTCTCTAAAAAATATGTGCATAATAAGGTACTGTCCTGTATGATATAAAAAAGTATTTTCTTTTCTAGGAATGATTCCAGGGGGAAAAAAAAGTTGGCCAATTCACCTAAATGCATTTTCAAGCAGCTCTAATTGTGTTACCTTTGTAATAGGAATACAAAATAGGTTATAAACCAACCTCATCAACAGCAAAAATAAATTCTTTACGTGAGTGTGTCTGAGTGTGTATGAATATGAGAGTATTTGTGAGGTGTGTGTGAAAGTGTGTGACTTTGAGTATATGTATAAGTACATGTGTGTGAGTGTAGATGAGAGTGTGTGTGGTGTGTGTGTACCTAACTGCAGGACTGTTCTGCTGTCATTCATTTACCAAATATTAAATTGAATGCCTTTGCGTATCAGAGATGTTTGAGGTACTTGGGATACTCCACTAAGAAAAACTTAAACAAAATTTTTACACTTAAAGAATTTATATTTTAGTTAGGGGAGACAGACAACAAACAATCATAATAAATAAGTGTTATGAAATATAGAAAATATAGAGCTAGACATGGGTTATCAATAATGTGAGGAGTGAGGGGGGCAGCAGGTTTCATTTTTAAAAAGCATGGTCCAAGTAGACTTCCTTGAGAAGGTGGCATCTGAACAAAGAATGGAAGGCAGTGAGAAATTTCACTATGCACATATCTGAGAGAAGAGCACTACAGGCAGAGGGAATAGGCAGTGAAAAGACCCCAGTATACTCAAACCATAGCCAGGGGGCCAGCACAGTGACATGAACAAGGAAAGGAAAGCAAGAGGGAATGAGGTCAGAGGTAAGGGATTAGGATTGTCAAGAGCCTTGGAGGTGATGGTAGAACTTTGGCTTTTCTCTGAGATAGACAGGTACAGTGCCAAGCCACATGGTCTAACACTTAGCACATAAATAAGCTACAGTCATAATTAGTTGTTATTATTGTTATATATTCTACAGTGTCTCCAAGGCAGGATTATAACTCTATTTGATAGATTAAATGGAAATGCAAAAATTTTTGACTTACAAGAAGTTAAAATGTCAGTTACAGGTAAAACCAAACTCATAGCCCAACCTCCTACAAGGAGCCTTTCTAGGTGATAAGGTAAATACAGATACCACCTTCTTTTTTTTAAGATTTATTTACTTATTTGAGAGAGTGAGCCAGCACGTGTGAGTGGGGAGAGAGAGAGAGAGAGTGAGAATCTCCAGAAGACTCCCCACTGAGCGCAGCGTCCAACACAGGGCTGGATCCCACAACTCTGAGACCATGATCTGAGCTGAAATCAAGAGTCAGATGCTCAACCAACAAAGCCTCACCCAGGTGCCTCCTGGATCCCACCTTCTTAAAAATATGACAAGTTGTTGGTCTTAGAGAGAGAGTGAAGTGGGAAGAGACCTCATGGATGAATTGGAATTGCATCTCAGGAAACTACTAACAGCTCAGATTCTGAGTGAGATGAGAGGTGAGACTTTTTGGCAAAATGCTCACAAACTTGCTTTCAGAGGAACATGAAGGGATCATTTTTAGAGTTGCCCTGCTAAGACTGCACCTCCAAACCATGTCCTCATATTTTTGTATTTATTGCCCTTGACATATTGTGATAGCTGAGGCCTCACTAATTTATTAAGTCTATAAGGTAATTTTGAGCTCAGAGTAGACTAAAGCACAGGGCAAGCTTATCCTCACTCATTTACTGCTTGTCCCGTCCTCAGCCTGCACAGGATGCCCTTCCAAGTGTCTGCATCCCTGTGGAGCAGATGTACCCTCAAGAATACTCACTCCCAGTTGATGTCATTCCTCAAATAACCTTGTACCTTAGATCTGAAAGGGAGCTTGAGACCCTCATTGTGTATGTGACAAGTCCAAGCATGTCCACCCTGCCATACTGTTTTTGTCAAAACACTGGTTCTGAAATCACACAGAAGCCACTGCAAGGAGCAAGTCCCTCTCTGAGTTGGCATCCACAAAGAAATGGGACTCTTCACCACCTGGCTGGGAGTCAATGCCTGTGAACCCCTTTGACCACAGCTGCTACCAGCTTTAAAAACTAATGAATTCTGTTGTTCTCTCATGTTGGCAAATAACCCAGTCATCCCTTCCTAGCTTTCTAATAACCCACTTAACAGGGTCAAATTAGTTGGCTCTTACTAAGTCTTCTAAGTAGTAAATTGTTCTTTGCCACTTGTTTTCAGAGTTGTTTTAAGAGGCCCATAGGGGCAGGCAAGTCAAAAAATGAGAACTCTTTAACAAATCCTGGCAAACCACCCTCCCCTTGATGTAGAGGAAAAGATCTACAGGTTGTTAAAAGGACCTCCCTCTGGTTAATAGAGTACTGACCTCTGGTCTAAATCAGGGTTTGTGGAAGAAAGAAAATGGGCTTTTGGAGAGGTGAGATAGAGTGGTAGAACACATTTCTTTTTAAATAAATAGCAGTTGTTTCCTTTCTGCATACCCTAGCATGCCATCCTTCTTAGTTATCTGCAGATATCCTACCTGGGGTTTTTCATTCTATTGCACCCGCTGTTGCCACCTGCTGGTGACATATCATGACTGATGTACAAGGCATGGTGCTGGGGGTATTCTCATGGGAAACACAAACTGTAAGCTTTAGGCTACAATCAAAAGTTTTCATTCCCCGGGATCTCAGTCTTCCTTGAGAGGGGAAAAGTATAGTCCAGAAAGCAAAGGGAAAAGACCCTATTCACACTCAACTTTTTGGAAGTTCTGGTATGTTTCAGTCCTATTATTCCACCAATACAAGAGATTCAGTTAACCTGCCATTACCTTTCCCTCTACAAGCTTTATTGGACATGCATTTCCCTGATCACTGGAAAAATAATTTTGTATCTTTCTATGTATCTTGAAGACTATAAGTTTTCAACGTAATGGAACTTGACCTCAAATGGAAGACTGCTTTTCAGTTTTCCCTAAGCAAACCCTCAAGGCAAAAGATAACCTCTTCTGCCTGCTTCCAAGGAGCCTGAGGATGACAAGGTTCTGGTACACCACATCATTTATAAAAGAACCATCAGAAGTGTACGTACCAACACTCCTGGAAAAACTCAGGGTAAGCATGTTGTTTGAAGTAAAGCAAATCTATTTTTTAAAGGCCCATATTGAGCTGTAATTTGCTATATAATATGAAATGGAAATATATTTCCTTAAATTTCTCCACACTCATAAATAGCCAATATATGGGTACATATTTCTTGGAAATTTAGACACATTAGAAGCCACTGTGCACAGCTATACATGTTCGACCTTTAAATTTATGGTCATACAATAGGAAAGTTTCAAATGAAAATATACCAGGTATCAGGAAGTTCAAGAGTTAAGGTCCCATAGTAGTCTTAACACATACCCATGGTGTACAAATGCCACATCATAAAGAGGTTTAAAAGGTTTCTTCAGGGGCGCCTGGGTGGCGCAGTCGTTAAGCGTCTGCCTTCGGCTCAGGGCGTGATCCCGGTGCTCTGGGATCGAGCCCCACATCGGGCTCCTCTGCTAGGAGCCTGCTTCTTCCTCTCCCACTCCCCGTGCTTCTGTTCCCTCTCTCGCTGGCTGTCTCTCTCTGTCAAATAAATAAATAAAGTCTTAAAAAATAATAAAAAATTTAAAAATTTAAAAAATTTTTAAAAAAAGGTTTTTTCAGTAGGAATGCCCAATAATGAATAGGCCCAGCATGAACAACTTAATACTTACATGTATTTTGAGTTTTAATTCATAAAGTGAGCTGTGTTTTAAATAGATATTCATTTTTCATTCCCTTGTCAATGTTTACAATAAGAACAGCAATGTTGAGGGACCTAAGGCCATGTCCTGCACCCTTATTTTCTCTTTACACTCCTTCTAGGTTATCTCATCCAGTTCCACAGACTGTAAATGCCACCTATATTCTAGAAATTCTTCAATCTATGTCTCCATTCCTGACTTCTCCCCAGAACTCCACACTCATAGCCAACTGCCCACCTGAGAAATAATCAACACCTCAAAGGTGACATGCCCCAAAGCAAAACTCTCAACTGTGTTACCCAAACTTGCCCTACCTTCTAAATTTCCTCATTTTTATAAACAGCACAAAAACCCTCCCATTTGCTCAAGTCTGAAAGCTAACTTTGATCAGACTCTTTTCTCTCACTCCTTATACATAATCTACCAGAAATTCTTGCTGAATTAAAATTCTCTAAAATCCTAATTCTCTCCATCTCCATTGATACCATCTATGTTAGCCATCTATTTTGGCGTAACAAATAATTCCAGAATATAGTGCCATAAAACAACAGGGATTTATTATATCACATGGTTTAAGGGTCAGGAATCCGGGACAGACTTTGCTGGGTAATTCTGCCTCAGAGTCTTTCGTAAGGTTGCAAATTCATGAGGGTAATTCTTTCATAAGGGTAATTCTGGCTCAGAGTCTTTCATAAGGTTGCAAATTCATGAGGGCTGCAGAGCTGACCAGGGTTACAGTCATGTCAACAGGGGAAGGATGTGCCTCCAAGGTCACAGAGACAGTTGTTGGCATGCCTCAGTTCCTTGCTGGCTGCTGGCTGGAGATTTCAGTTCTTTGCTACGTGAGCTTCTCCCTACGGTAGCTCATAACATGGTAGCCTATTTCTCCCAGAGTGAGAGAGTAAGGAAAAGAGAGTCCAAGATGGAAGCCATAATCTTTTATAACCTAATCTCAGAATCAACAGAACATCACTTCTGTTATATTCTACTGGCCATATTGACTAACCCCGGTAAAATGTGGGAGGTGGTGACACAAGCGCGTCAATATCAGAATCACTGGAGGCAAATGTAGAAGCTATCATCCTAGTCTAACCCTTCACATTCAACTGCCCGGGGACCTGAAATAGCCTCCTGATCCTCTTGCCATCTCCATTCATTAACCACTCAGAAGCCAGAAATCAGATCTTGTCAATCTTATACTTAAAAACCTTCCAGTGGCTTCCCATTTTACACAGAGTAAGGTCCAAACTCTTAACCTGGCCTTGCCCACCTATTGAGCTCATTCCCCATCACACCCAGCCATGACAGAGATTCTTGTTCTTCCAACATACCAGGTTGGGTTCCTTTTACCTGAGGGAATTCAGATCACAGCTTAAATGTCACTTCCGGAAAAGCCCGCCAACACTACTCTATCTACGATAAAGTACTGATTTAGAACTCCCCTGCCCAACTGTCATTCCTGACCCAGCCCCACACACAAACACAAGTGCACTTCTTACCTGCTAAAAGAATCCTGATTACTTGTTTAAGAGAAGCCAAAAAGATCTTGATATTAGGGAATGCAGGCTCCTCTCATCTACAGGGAATGACACATGATTATTCTATACCAGACATGGTAATCCTTTCCTTCAATGATGAAGCAAAAGGGTCTATAACTGTCATGTGGTCCTATAGTGAGTAATGAGATGGGAGGATATTTATTGGGAGCTTCCCTTCTAAAATAAGAAGAGCAAGCTTGGTAAGAACACAATCTTTTTCTACCATCACTATTTTTCTAATGTAACTACCATGAGGATGTAATATTCAGAACTATGAGATAAGCAACCATCTTGTGATGTGAAACAAAAGCATGATAATGAAACCTAATATATCAAGAATGATAAAACAGTAAGATACAAATCAGACTCCGATCTCTGAACCACAACACCATTCCTGGTCCACCAACAAACCTCTAGATTCCCTAGCATAAAAAAACATTACATACCCTTACCACTTAAGACCCTGCTAGTTGTATCTTTTTGTTACATGCAGCAAAAAACGTTCCTAATTGATATGTTCATTCACACAGAATCTTCCTGCTAAATGATGGCTCACTCATTAAAAATCGTAGACTCGATAATGTAGCGTGCACTTAAAAATACCTGATGACAAAGAACCAACAGAATTACTGAGGCCTGTAATTTTCTTGCTAAACCTTGAAGATCTTTAGCAGTAACAATGAAGACTGAAGTATAAAAGTGACTTGTTTTATAAGCATTTCCATGGAAAAGTTTCTTTTAATAAACTGAAGAATAATAAAAATTAATCTTTAATGAGTCTGACTACTACCGAAAAATAGTATTAAGCATTTTACCTCAATGATCTGAGCTTGTGAGTGATCCGAAAGAGTCATTTATTAACTGCATTTCACAGATGAGGAAACTGAGCCTCTGAGAGGTGAATTTATCCAAGGCCATTCAGCTTACAAGATAAACCTGAAACTTGAACCTAGGTCTGCTGACCTGGTGTTCACAGGCTTAACTCTAACACCACCCCAGCCTCCAGCAGGCTGGGCCCATCGTCAGCTCTCTACCCAATAAGTATCTCAGCAAATGTCTCACTTGGGTGACCTGTATATCCACACCTAAGTGCAGCTCGCTCCTTGGCCATCATTTGGCATCTATATCTTAAAGAGTGCACATTAGAGAAAATTTAGATATAGTTGCTATTACTCACACAGAAGGAATATTTTTAAACCTTCTGAAACTAATAAAATACTTGGCATGACAAGGAGGAAGGCTTGTGCTTTAAAGCTGGGAATTTAATGTCACAGCTGTTCAAACTCATGATTGCTTTTCTTACTCCCTGATGTTTGTCTTGGTCAATATTCAATTTTAGCACAATCCCTTGTCCATTAACTGATCTCCCTATTTGTACCCTTCCCCCAAACCCCTCTAACTCCTCCATATAAGTGCCCCCTTTTGCACTCTGATCTCACTGCCTAAGATCTTCCTTCCCTTTGTTTGCTTCTCTTGAGTAAATTGGCCTTCTTGCTGTTCCTCAAGTAAGCCAAGCACTCTTCTACTCAGGGATTTTGCCTCCATTTATACTGTTCCTTCTACTTAGAAAACTGTTCCTCTGGCTACCTGCATATCTTCTTATTCCTACAATCCGTATTTCTGCTCAAATGTTTTATTACCTTTATTGCATACCATGTATAAAACAACAACACATCCCCTCCAATACATACACTTCCTCTTCTTTGTGGATTTTTTTTTTCAAAACACTTACTACAATCTGATACAGTGTAAAGTTTATTTGTCTACTTGTTTATTGATTGTCCTTCTGCCACTGTCATATGAGCTCCTCAAAGGCAGGGGCCTTGTTTTGTGTGTTTTCAGAATTTAAAGCATGCTTGTCATCCAACAGGTACTTGATGAATACTCACCAAATAAATGAATGAACAAATTTATCTTGGGTAGTGAAGTCACATCACTGCTCTGTCATTTAGTTTCCTCGTCTATGAAATAAAGGAGGGAGGATCAGAGGGTCTCCACGTTTTCTCCTGGTTCTCTTATACCACCACATTAACCAAAACACAGGACTCCCTCTAGCTGGAGAACCATAGGGATAAGCATCGACCCCGGAGCCACAAATGGCTAGTTTCTCTCCGCCTTTCACATCTTGGCTTCCTGGGTGGCCCTGGGCAAGTCACTTAACTCTTTAATTCTCCATTTATGAAACAAGGCTAACACCTACCTACCGCATTGGGGGAGTTGGGAGCATTAATTAATGCTTGTAAAGTGCTCTGGTATTTCTCGATGAAAAGATTCAATTAGAGTAAATTGTTACTAGTACATAAATGAAAATGAAATGAGAATGTTCTAGGCACTATAATTCATACACAAATTCCAGCTTTAAAAAATTAGAAGAACCATCACTTACATTCTAAAACAATGCACAAAGTGCTCTACTCAAAAGAAGTTTTTCCAAAATTTTAATCATCTGAAAAGCTCGGTTTCAAAGAAGTAACATGCCAACTTTTCCTAACCTAGAATGTTCCCTGGTTGTCACATCTAGTTCTATATATGTGACTAAGACTACAGTTCAAAAATTTATCATTAAAGAAAAAAGGAATATATTTTAGCCCACTGCCTACTTTGTGTATTTTATCCTTAAAGACCAAGGGAAAATAAATATTTTAAAGCACAAAATATATCAAAGAAAAACATATTACAGTTGTTTATATTTGTGAAGACATCCAAGACTATTCGAGAAAAAGAGAATAAAAAGAGCTATATTTTGAAACACCGGCACTATTACACAGAGCTGAAGCTCTATGAACTGGGTAACTCCAGGCAAGCTAAGGCTCTCTATTTAAAGAGCTTTATTATATGAAACTTCACATCATTTTTAATTAACCCTGCCCAAAGAGACCACTTGCCCACATTTTAGCTGCATTTTAAGCAAACATTTTTTTTTCAATTTTATTGCCTTAATACTATCCATGATAGAGAATGTCATGGCATTGCATTTCCTTCCTTTACTCCTTCCTTCTAAGCTAACTTCCTTCTCTCTCCTTTTCCTTCCTTTTTCTTCTTAATGGCCATAAAGATCCTTCAAAATAGATCTCTGCCTGCCGAACTATAGGGAACTTGGGCAAATGCTTCCTATTTAAGGATGCAATTGGCCTCCTGGGATGTAGGGACTGATTGGTGATGCCCAGAGAAGACTAAAATTTGGAAATCAGAACACCTCTCTAGAAACACCTGTGAATATGTGTATATGAGGTTTGGAAAAGACCCCTCAAGTATTTACCAGCTCAACAGTCAGGGAAGGGAAACTGAATGTAAAACTAGACTAATTCACTTATATTTTCTTCAGATCCCACCCCTGAATCGCCTGCTTACCCATCCTATTGAGCTGCTAAGGATAACACAGGTGAAAGATATTCTAAGTAGTAAAAAACTATGTAAACCTTCTAAATTATTATTATCTATTAAACCTGCTTTTGGGGAATTGGACTTCTTTGGCAACCAGATTAATAATATGGATTCTCTTCACAGAAAAATGCATGTAAGCAGAATTTTATATACAATTTCAGGGGTTTGGGATATCTCTAAGATTCATGAATCCTAAACACTGTGGCCAAAGTGAACCAGATTACGAAACTATCTGAAGAGATCTACAGATGGGCTTCAGCGGTACCATGAATTTGTCATGTCGACAAATATTCCATAAACAATTTACTGATCTAGCAGGCTTTTATTCAGCAATTCATAAATCAGGCAGCATCTAAACTAGCAAATGGAAAGGAGCTCCAAAGAGTTGCTCAAGATGAGAGATTTTTATAATCCAAAGTGAGCAAGATCAAGGAAGTTATACTGGGCATTTTCTGATTGGTTAAAGCAAAGTTGATTTCCTTATATGGATCAAAGAGAAGTCTTGGAACCAGGTCAGGTAACTTGGGCTAAGCAGGCAAGTACTGATTGGCTGACCTAAGGACTTCTTTCTCTGGGAGAGCTGAGCATAAAAACTAATTTAAGTTTTGGTTTGCTGACATAAGGTCTAGCATAGGCAACTCCATCTTGTGCCTAATCTGGTTACTTTAACATCCAAAATTGTGGACATTTTCCTGAGAAAGTTTCCTTAGCTTCCATCATGCTATCACCAGAGTTGGTGACCCACTTGAAATTAAGACTATCTGAGCTAGGGCTCCTTGAAATACTGATTTTGCTTTCCTGGCCACAGTCTGAATTTCTCAAGAAGAGAGGGATGTCTTCATCATCTTTTTATTTGCTTGGTACACAGAGTGTTTAAAACAGATTTATGAAACGTGTAAGTCAATTAACCATTCAAAAGCCAAGTTGGTTCAGCAGAATAGTTGTTGCTATAAAATAGAGAAATATCAAGCTGAGGCATAGAAAACTATATATACACAGATAATCTCACTCATTTTGTTACCCAGGTATTTCCCAGAGTAAGCATTTCAGTCATGTGAAGTGTATTTTAGACTTTATCAACTTCATAATCAACACTTCGATATGAAGAAGTGTTATTTATATAGATCGTGGCAGCTTCTCAAACTTTAATGCGCTTACAATTCACCCAAGAATGTTCTAAAAAGGTTGGTTCTGATTCACCAGGTTGGCATGAGGGCCTGAGATCTGCATTTCAAGCAAGATCCCAGGTGATGCTGATGTGACCAGTTTGCAGACAGCACTTGGGAGAAACAAAGACACGGGGAACAGAGGAAATTGATGTTTAGGATTCTATTCCTCCATTCTCTACTCAACCGTTCACTACCTTTGGGACCAGGATATAATGGCCACTTGAGGATGCATTTAAGGTAAGGAAAATGTCCCTAACAAGGTAAATGAATAGACTCTCATGCAGATATGCCAAGAATCCCCTCCACAATCCACCTGAAAGCAATATTAGATTAACTGTAAAGTGAGAGATTGATGGGATTTTCCCATTCTCCACCTAATTACATTAGTATAGAATAAGCAAAAACATTTCACTAGTATTTAGGTTTTTACTGACCAGAAACACAGACTATTTATTTAAACATTTATCAAATGTGATCAGATTGTCAGGGAAGTTAAAAGTTCTTACCCAAAATAAGAATTTCAGGGCAGAATTTTATATACATTATTTAGCAATGAGTTGTCCTTCTTTCTCTTTTTCCTTTCAGCCCTGGGCCATTTCGCCTTGTCTTCTCACTCCAGAAAATTACTAGGTGAGGTTCTATTACCCTCAACTTTCTCTTTATGGTTTCTCAATGTTCCTGAAATACATTTACCAAGGGAAAGTGTTCATTTTCGTCTTAAGTACTTGTAACTCCCTACATAACTTGTCAAAGTTTTTGAAAGGGCAGATTTTAAAAGCTTCATACTCTTGTTTTAAGTACACAGGTTAATGGGACTTAATAAAACCTGAGTTTCAGGGGTTTTCTTCTACTTGCAGGATCTTTTATTGAAAAGAAATTCCAAAGGTTCCCTATCCTCTTCACCTATGGTGAATTTCTTTTCCACTGTACTTTAAATTGCCAACAGTTTATTTCAAGTGGAATAAAAATTTTAATTTTCCTATTGAAAGTGTTAAACCCAAAGGCATTCTTATATATTGACCCATTTTCTTCCACAGGAGGTTTGGAATGGGTCAAGTCTTCGTGTTAGTGAAGGAAGACAGAGTGACATAACAATGTACTAGACAGCAAAAAGCACTAGATGAAGAGTCAGAAATCCTAAGATCTAGTCCCAGCCCTATTTTGGAGCAGTCACACCCAAACAGAAGCAGCTACCTCTATGAGCCTCTGTAAATGGTAGCAATAGTCTGGAGTTAACACGATCTCTGGTTGAAACCTTGGTTCAAGCTCCTACTCTGACCCACGAAACTAGATTTCTTTGTCCTCTGTAACTTCAGCTTCTTCCTCAGTGTAAAGAGAGAATTATGCTAGTTGGTCACTGTTGATGGTTGCAGCTCTAAATGCTGCTTCTAGTGGAATTTGCCTAGGGGCAATTAGAAAATCCAAATCAGCAAGACCAACTCAATGCTCAGTGGGTGCCTACCCAAAACAAAGGCATGGGGAGCTTTAGTTTTGTTACCCACTTTTATCAATTATCAGATAACAGCGCTGCTGGTAAATTCTGTAGCATATGTTCCAATGCTTGTCAGACAGTTATAGAAAATCAATCAAACAAATAAATAAAACACTCTTGCATCTTAAATTGCTTAAATTGAGTTTGCATAAAAGTTGAGGACAAAGAGAGATTATTCAGAATTTATACTGATGCTTTATCTCTGGCCGACCATGTTAGAGATCTGTTGCTATCTTCCTTCTATGGAATGAATAAACCAAATGTAAACACCTGGTATCAGCACATCAAGAATGAAACACTATTATCTGGATGCAGTTACCTAACTTGTGTGCATTTTGTCACACACACACAAAAAAGGCATCCTTACTTATAAGATAAACTGTAAGGTAAATTATAAGGTAAACAGGAATAAAATGATGCTCATAGTTTCATGGTTTGTTTCAGTGTAAAAAGAAATACATACCCTCTTTTAAAACGTTAGTTTGATATCCGTACAAACCAAAAGAGTATTTCATTTTCACAAAACACTCTTGAATTCCAAATGATCAACTTTGTTTGTAAACGATAATCCAAGTTCATAGCTTGGTAGATTGTGGAGTAATGAACAGATTTGTGTGTGTGTGTATGTATGATCAGACTATGCATAAATCTGAGGGGGAAATAATCTAAATGCAAGTAAAATTTATTATTTTGATGAGAAAACCATTTAGCATAATAAAAATATGCCTCAACATTCTAACTTTTTGTTCCAGTATCATGAAGATAAATATTTCTTTTTGATCTTCTAGTAGCTGAAACCACACATTGCTACAATGTAACTATAATGTAGGAGGCTTTTCAACAAGTCTCTTTCTACAGTGCTTAATTTTACTATCCTGTTACAGTATACTGGGCACAAGGGGGCACTGAAGGAGTGAACAATTCCATCTACCATACTGGAATTGCGACACCTAAGTGTTCACCTTTCACTCTGTCACATTGTAGCATTACCTTCTTTCTTCCTTCCTTTTCTTTCTCTTTCTTTTTTAATATGTCTAGCTACTCTGGTCACATGAGGGAAAATTCATCCGGCCCATGGACAACAGCATCTTGAATGACCTTTTCTAAGAGTATACATGTCATAACATCATGAAACAGCATCATGTTTCACTAAAATGCCAAACATCTGTGGTAACAGTCTACTAGTTCCCTACCCAATATTCATACTACCCTTCTTTCTTACTAGTAAAATCCCTATGTTGTTGGAGGCAGCTATAAACTACATTTCTCAGTGGCCCTAGAAGAACAGTCTGGATAATGAAATGGAGGAAAAAGTCCTTGTTGTGTGACACATCTGGGAGAATTATCCAAAGTGGTATCAAAACTGGCAGAAGTCCTTTTCTCTTCACTCTTTCTTCCTGACTAGAGAGTGAATGCCACGACTCGTGCTATAGCAGCTACCAATTCAAAAAGTTGGTCGAACAGAAAGAAAGAACAAGCCTAAGATCTTGGTAGGGCTACAGAATTTTCACTACATCCCTGCACTTTCTCCTTCCAAACTTCATGTTATGAGAAAGAAAGGGAAAAGTTCTTATCTGGTTCAACTCCCTAGGATTTGGATCTCTGAAGCTTTAAAATACAAGCATTTGAAAACTGCAATTCCCAAAAGATACATCCTGAAAGTATCATGATTAGCAACGGAGATTCTTTAATTATACAAAGCAAAGGAATTGGACCAAAGGAAAAATTTCACTGAGCTTCCATCCAGTCCCATGAAAGATAATGCATGACTATGAAAAGGCATGAACTAAAATGTATTTTTAAACATCTTTTTAATCTAATTGAACAAAATATCAATTAGTATTCCACAAAGTCTTGTACTGATCACAATAAATTCCAATTCTCCTCTAAATTACTACTGTGCAAAAAGCCTCTGTTATATCACCTGCTGGACTCCACACTGGACGCCTCAATGGGAACAGCCACAGGATCAGTCCAAAACTTTGTCCATCTCCATCGCTCACTGGAATGGACAGACAGCTGCACTTTTAACAATCTCCCCTCTCAGCACCCTGGTCAGCGGCCTCCCCCTGAACTCCCACTGCTCCCAGCACCCTTAGTTCTCACCCTAACCTCACCAGAGGCCCTGTCTTCAATCCTGCTGGTAAAAGAATGCTGGAGAAACCAAATATCCAAAAGCAGCTTCTTCTAAAGAAATATCCTGGGTTTCTGAGTCTATTTTGCCTATGAAGAAAAGGACTTATTTTTATCACATTAATTAACTGAAATTTTAAACTCCCCTACCATTTGTACTATTATTTTCCAAGTTATGTCAGTGGGTGGAAAATACAGTCTAGATTTTTTTTTAAATAAGTGTGAATATTTTTAAAATGTGATTCTTTGAATTATCAAAATTTCATGATGTGCTTTTACTTCTAGACAGTCTAGTCAAAGGATACTTATTGCAAAATAGTCATTGTTTTACAGAATGAAGGATGAGGATGAAGCCCTACTTATTAGACGAGTTCCAATGAAATGTTCTATTCTACAGAAAAATGACAGTGCTTAGGATTATAGGCCATAATATTATTTTGATACAGAGTCTGCATCATTTAAAAAAAAAACATCTTTAAGCCAAAAATGTCTTGCTTCTTTGAATGGAAATCACATGGCTTATGTGAAATAAATCCTACCTTACTGTGATTCCTTTAAATGGGTAGTAGATTTATATTCTCTAACTCAAATGAGTTCAGGGACAAAATCTTTTAAACTGCAGATCTTAAATTAAACACAGAGACTGGTTTTTAATCAAAAAGATAACTTAAAGACTGAACAGGCTATATTAAGTAAGGTTACAAAATTTCAGGCTGGGGGAGTGCTTTCAAAGTAAAAGTGACAGCTACCAGTCATAGAAGACGGCCAAGCAGGAATTGATTTACTCACTAGAGATGCTTTTGCCTGAATGTGTTTTAGTCTCCTAAGTTTACAACTCAGACCTGAAACCTTGATAGTAACTATGAACAGTTTCAGTATTGGGGTTTTTGTATATTAAACCAAAAATATACATGTACACATTATAAAGAATAACAAATATTATCACATTAAAAGTATTTGTACATCTGTTCCAACTAACTTAAACATCTATTTGTTGTTTTCAGGTGAAGAACTGGAATTAAGGCATTTTCAGTGCTTATTACACAAAGGCACAGGTGAAGGCAGACATCACAACCAACCACTCTTTCCTCAATTCCCCATACACTCATACACTCTGGCTATTCATGGTGTAGTCTGCAGACCAACAGCAGCAGCATGACCCAGGAACTTGGAAACTGAGAATTTCAGGTCCCATCTCAGACCTTCTAAATCTACATGATCCCTCAGGGGATTCATAGGCTCACTGAAGTTTGAAAAGCACTATTTCAGGCTATACCGCCACCTAACTGAAACACCACTCTGTTAAAGAAGTTGAATGATACTGCAATCAGAATGTCTTACCTCTCTGAGTATGCATGTTACAAAAACTCAAATCAACATTAGAAGTGTAAGTTTGCGTCACCTGCCAATTTAACTCGGCTACTGATTTCGAAACCTCATCCTTGGTAAAATGAGACTCTACCATTTCTCTTAATCCGCATGAGCAAGCAATCAGTTAACATAAATTAATTTGGAAATGCTTAGTATTAAAACAGAAAGAAAGAAACCACGAACAAGAAGACCACATTAGTCTCTCCATCTATTCCTCTTTCGCTGCTAGTATGTGTTAGAACACAGATGGTTTGGCGGCCCAGTTGTCTGCATAAAGATTCTTTAATTTCTTCTTTTGGTCTGATTAGGTTGTTGTTTAATTATAGCTTTAGCAAAAATTACTGTCACATTAAACACACATGCACCCATATTCTTGAGGAATGAGTTAAGAGATTTTCAATGGCCAATTTTACCATTCTCCATTTTTACTTTAAATACAAGCTTGAGAACCTATTCTCATGTAAGCTGTTATCCACTTACATTTTTGGAAAAGTATATAAATACCTGTTAAGTCCACCACTGCTTGCTTATTACATGTCTTGTTCTAGATGGATTTGTCACTGAGCAATAGATTAGAAACATTTAAGCAATAATTAAGTCCCATGAGAGATGGCATTAATGCATTAATCATATAACTAATCATATAACTCAGATGTGGTAGAGAAGTGAGAATGAATGTTTAAGTTGTTATTATCTAGGTTGGAGAGGAGGCGGGAATGTTGAGAAGAAAGAAAAAAAGAATGGGTGTGAGAAAGGAAATATCACTGGAATGCTGAAATTGCAAATGAAACCCACAGAAGTCAGGAAATTCAAGAATTAAGGCTCCCACTGCTCCCTTAATTCTGCCCCTGGTATTGGGCAAACACATTGTGTATATATCTTTCATTACCAGATCCCATAACACTTAGCAACAGAGCCTACTTAGGATGGTGATGAAGAAGCATATGGCTCCTTATGAAATGAGCTTTAAATACATCGAAAGGTTAACAACTAGTATAACAAGGTACTTTTTCCTATAAAAATTTAATGTTAATTATAAAATCGGATAACATTGTTATGGCGTGAAATATGAAATACACAAGGCAGCACTCCCCTGGGGCAGAGTTGATGTGCACCATGCTCATAATGGAATTTTCCCAGTGTACAGACGTGGAAATAATTTTTTTCTCTCTGGAAAATATATGAAAATTAGCTAATGTAGCAAAATTTCAGAATCTCTACTTTAACTTACACAAGAAGAGTAAATTTCAGAGGCTGCAAACTATAGTTAACAATGTACTAATAAATCAATGTGGTCCAGGAGATGGGAAGTAACAAATGATTCTTCCCTCCCTCACCCCTCCCAAACAAATCATTTCTGGCTGGTTTTGGAAAGCTGTTCTCTCCCTTCAGATTTACTGTCCTAGTGATGTTTTTTTCTTGGTAAATGTTTCTTCTTGCCTCTCTGAATGTATTCAAGGTAGAAAAAATATCTCAGCAGGGTGCCTACTTGAAGATCAAAAACAAAGCAGTATAGAATAAAAAGTTGCACAAATCATTTGAAAATGCCCCCCACCCCATGAAGGTACAGTAAACAATGAAGAGTGAACTTTGTGGAGATACCAGTTTTAGTGATTGTTAAAGGCATTGTTAAAGCTTTTGAAGAGTAAATTAACCATTCCAGGAGTGGCTATATAATTTGTATGGCCCAGGACAAGATGAAAATATGGGGCCTTTGTTAAAAAAATTATGAATTTCAAACTAGTGACAGTAGAGCATGTAACCAAGGGCCAGAATTTCTAAGGATGGGGCCCAAGAAGAACGCACACCCAATCCCCTCTTTGATTAAACCAACTTCTGCATTTCTTACGGCACTTATCACTTATTATTATTCTTAGTCTTTTGTGCCTACCCTTAATTCTCCCACTAGCCTATAAATTCCTTGTAGGCAGAGACTCTAAATAGAACATGGGCCCTGGAATCAGGTAAATCTGCCTTAATTGATTTGTTGTATGAACTCAACTGCATTATTTAATTTCTGAGACTCAGTCTTCTCATCTGTAGGATGGGCATACTGGCAATACCTTCGAAACAGGATTGCTGTGAGGATAAAATAATTCATAGTCTGAATACTTAAAAATGGTGAGTATTCATATTATTGCATTATAAGGTTGCTGTGAGGATTACAATGAGATAATAAAAGAACTTCACAATGTTTAATGATATGGGGTTGGTTAAAAATAATATGATAAATTCATACAGTGGTGTACTGCTTTGCTGAGATGGATCTCCACATTTGCTCTGAGCATTCAATCACAGAACTACAAAAAGAATGGTGCACAATTGGCTGCATCAGAAAGTTGGTTAGAAATGCAAATTCTCAGACGCCCAACCCAGACCTACTAAATCAAGAACTCTGACAGTGGTGCCTGGTCATCTGGAGCGTACCAAGTCCTCCAGGTGATTCTGATATGCTTGCAAGTTTGAGAACCACTGACCTACGACATGAGCTAGATCTATGAATTGATGAAGAAAGTCTTCTAAGCTATATTTTTATTAGATTACAAAGCAAGGTGCAGAGAGTTCCCAAATTGATTTCAAGCCCAGAGATTTTCCAGAATTGAGGCCCATTTCTCCACCCTGGCAGATACTAATGAAAACATTCTTCTTGGGACACCTCGGTGGCTCAGTCGGTTAAAGCATCTGTCTTCGGCTCAGGTCATGATCCCAGGGTCCTGGGATCAAGTCCTGCATCAGGCTCCTTGCTCAGCAGAGAGCTTTGGGGAGCCTGCTTCCCCCTCTGCCTGCCACTCCTCCTGCTTGTGCTTGCGTGCATGTGTGCTCTCTCTCTCTCTTTCTAATAATAAATAAATAAATTACTTTTTAAAGAAGGAAAGTGTTCCTCTGGCCAATGTTGGAGGAATCACACTCACTCCCACAACTTACACCCAGTTTGCTTCTGGGAAGAAGGTCTCACAGAGATTTTTCCTTTTTGACTTTTTGTACTGTCAGAATTTTTATATATATATAAAACTCTTCTCATGTGGTTCTTTAAAAATACACCTATTTATTTTATAATGAACAAAGTAAATAAACACAACCTAAATGTAGGAAAAAAAAAAAAAAACCTAAAATGAGGCTAGACTAAAAGGTATTCCAAAGTCAGGCCAAGTAGTGAAGACTATTCCTCTAGAAGCAGAGAACTAACCCTAATCTGTGGACTTCCAACCAATGGAGCTGAGCAAATCCTCCTTGCCTGGGGAAATCTTGACAGCAGGGCCTCTAATTTCATGAAATAAGCCAGGTTGACCTCAAAAACTGTCGGCAAGGAAATTACACAGGAGCGAGGGCACTTCACACAATTCTCTCTTTGGTATTCATTCTTTTAGGGTTGGTTTCCATAGAAATCTGCACCTGCCAGTTCCCTGGGGTCTCTAAGCCTGAGGACTCTGAGGAAACAGGGAACAGAAAAGTGGGAACAATGCAGATTTTATAGGCTTCTTTCACTTAGCATTTTTGCTTATGAGGTTCTCAGAAGACTAATTGTGAGGCTGCAGAGAAATTCCATTTGTAATATCCCCTTTATTTACCACTTTCTTGCTTTCTGGAACCTTGAAAATGTAAGATAGTAAGGCTTCAGTGCATAGTTATTTTGTATACAGATATGAAATTGGGTCAAATGCCAGGAGCAGCATTGTTTTCAGAATGTTTTGGTAATGATAAGAATCCTTTATATTTACAGGAAGAAATACCCAAAGAACCCAGGGCCCTTTAAATCTTTAAAATTAACCTTGAGCCAGAGAAGTAAGAGCACATATTTTTACTATTTTGAATCCAAAGTGTTAGAGTCACTAAGACAGGTGGTCACCAGCTGGGAAGAAGTGAGCTCAGCCAGGTGACCTCTAAGAAGCCTTTCAGAGTAAGAACGTGTGACAATTGTAGTTACAGACCAGAATCATCTTTGCTGGCCCACATATGAAGCTCAGTCTTGATCAGCTCATGGCTCTGTGCCCTCCCCCTCCTCCCACAAGGAATTTAGGTTGAGAAAGGATTACATGCAGTCCTCCCCTGACTGGGAGGGGACAACAAGCTCTTTCAGGGACATTGGTCAACAGTGACTGGGCTGACTAGGGATTCCGGGGGGGGGGGGTGTGAGAGAGGTGATGGCAAATAAATAAAAGAAACAAGTACCTAAAGAAGCTTACACCTTTTTAGGAATAGACAGTATATGATGCACCTGCCATTGTCAAAGTGCAGGGTACTTGTGCTAATCCTTGCTCCGCAAAATTAGCCTCGTTTCTGGGACACTATTTCAACATTAATCAAGAATTTCAAGGCAAGGCAGTTGTTTTTTGTTCTGTTTTGTTTTTAGTTTTTAGTTTTTGGTATATGTACTTTTGTATTTGGTTTGCTTGTTTTGCTTGTTGATCAGTTGGTTCTACCTAGAATATTTTCTTAACAGTTTTAGTTATATTGATGTATAACATACATACCATAAACTCCCCATTTTAAGTACTTCAACAAAGTATAGTGAATTTATAGCATTGTGCAACCATCCCCAGAATCCAGTGTTAGAACATTTCCATCACCCAAAAAGATCCCTCAGGCTCATCTGCAGTCAGCCTCTACTGCAGACAACCTCTGACCTGCTTTCTGTCTCCACAGATTTCCCTTTACTGGACATTTCATATAAAATATATGATTCATATACTGGGAATCATACAATACATATTGTTTGTTGCCTCTGGCTTCTTTCATTTTGCACAATGTTTTACAAATTCGTGTTACAGAATGTTATCATTTGTTTGTTTTATTGCTGAATAGTATTCCATTGTATGAATATACCATATTTTGTTTATCCATTCATTAGTTGATGGGCACTGGAGAGTTTCCACTTTGGGCTATTATGCATAAAGCTACTACAAACATTCATAATAAAAGTCTTTGGGAGAACACATGTTTTCATTTCTCTTGGGTAGAAACTTTGGAGTGGAATTACTGCGTTGTATGGTAAATTTATGTTTAACTTTTTAAGAAACTGTCAAATTATTTCCAAAGTGTCTGCACCACTTTACATTCTCATCAGCAATATATGAGCATTCCAGTTTTTCTATATCCTTGCCAATATTTGGTATACTCTGCTTTTTTTATTATAGTCTTTCCAGTGGTATGTCATTGTGATTTTAATTTGAATTTCCTAAAGGAGTAATGATAAGTAAACATCTTCATTGTTTATACACTATTTATATATCTTCTTGGTAAAATACCTCTTCAAGTAATTTTTCATTTTCTTAAATTAGGATGTTACTCTCAGTACAGCTGACCCTTGAACAACACAGGGGTTAGGGACACCAACCCCCCTTGAAGTCAAAAATCCCTGTATAAATTTTGACTCCCCTTGTTGGCCAGAAGCCTTACTAAAAACATAAACAGCCAATTAACACATATTTTGTATAACAGTATTCTTATGATAAACCAAGCCAGAGAAAAGAAAATATAAAGAAAATATATTTACGGTACTGTAAAAAAATCCATGTATAAGTGGACCTGTGCAGTTCAAACCCATGATATTCAAGGGTCAACTGCATTTAACTATAAGAGCTCTTTATATGTTATGAATACAGACCCTTTATCAGCTATGATTTGTAAATACTTTCATCCAGTTTGTGACTTTTTTCATTTTCTTAATGGTGTCTTTTGAGATGCAAAAGATTAATTTAGATGAAGTCCACCTTATGAAATTTTATTTTATGGATATCAATTTTGGTTTCATATCTTTGAATCATCTGCCTATCTCAAAGTCATGAACATTTCCTCTTACATTTTCTTCTAGAAGTTTTGTAGTTTTTTACATTTAGATGGTATGTTACATTAATTAATCTTCAGGTATAAAACCAACTTTGCTTTCCTAGGACAAATGGTACTTGGTCATGATGTATAATCCTTTATATATGCTGCTAGATTTGGTTTGCTAAACTGTCCAATTTATTGACATCAAATTCTCCATAATATTCCTTTCTAAGCCCTTTAAATTCTTCAGGGTTAGCACAAAACTCCCCTCTTTTCACTCCTGATTTTGGTAGTGTCTTGGGGGGGGGGTGTCACACTAGCTAACTGTCAATTTTGTTGACTCTTCAACTTTTGGCTTCATTAATACTCTCTACTGCTCTTCTGTTTTCCATTTCATTGATTTTCACTTCAGTCTTTATTGTTTACATTATTCTTCTTGCTTTGCATTTAGTTCTTCTTTTCTTAGTTCCTTAAGGCAAAAAGCTAGGTTACTGATTTGAGATCTTTCTTCACTTCCAATGTAGGTGTTTAAAGCTTTAAGTTTTTCTGTAATCATTGCTTTGGCTGCATCCCACAAATTTTGATATGCCATGCTTTGGTTTATTCAGTTTAAAATATTTTCTGATTTCCATGTGATCATGGATTATTTGAAATGTGTTAATTTCCAAATTGGGAATTACCTAAATGTGTTTCTGTTGTTGATTTCTAATTTAATCATGTTGTGGTCTGAGGACATAACTGTATGATTTCAATCCTTTTAAATTTAGTGAGTCTTATTTATGGCATAACATATAGTCTACCCTGGAAAATGTTCTATTGTGTGCTACTGTTGGGTGAAGTATCCCACAGGGTGTCAGTCCATACTGGTTGATAGTGTTATTTAAGTCTTCTTCATGTTTGTTGATTTTCTATCATATAAAATACAATTTTATAAATTACTGAGAATAGGATATTGATGTCTTCAACTATTATTGTTGAGTGGTCTATTTCTTCTTCCAATTCTTTCTATTTTTGCTTCATATATTTTGGGGATCTGTTATTGGGTGTTTACACTTTGGTAAGTATTATATCTTCCTGACTAATGGACCCTTTTACATTTTAAATACCCTTCTTTGTCTCTAGTAACATATTGCTGTCTTAAAGGCTTTTTTTCCTCATAATTGCAGTGCCATTCCAACTTGCTTAAGATTATCGTTCACATGGTACATCACTGCCATGGTTTTGATTTTTACCTATTTGGATCATAAGTGTTGCTCTTATAGACAGCACACAGCTGGAACTTGAAGTTTTACCCAGTCTGACAATCTCTGCCTTTGACTAGAGTTTTCAATTCATTCACATTTAACAGAGTTATTGATTTAACATAGTTATTGATATGGTTATTGATATGGTTTCATTCACATCTACCATTTTGCTTGTTTTCCGTTTTATGCCTCTCTCGTCTGCTACTACTTTCTGTGGGAATAAACAGGTATTTTACAATGCACAATTTTAATTATTTTGCTAGTTTTTTCTTAAATATTTTGTGGGGTTTTTTAGTGGTTGCTTTAGGACTTGCACTGTAAGTTCTTAGATTATTACGACCCATTTCAGATTAATACTAACTTAATTCTTACAAAATACAGAAACTTATTCCAATATAGCTCCATTTCTTCCTCCTTCCTTTTTGCTATTATTTTCATATACATTACATCTTTTCATGTTGTAAGTTCAGTAATGCAGTTTTTTAAGTACTGTTTTATGCAATCTCATATATTTTCAAGCAGTTAAAAGAAGAAAAAAGAAAAAATATTTATACAGTCTTATATATTTACCTGTATATTTATCTCCTGAAATGTTATTTCTTCATGCGGATTCTACTTAACATCTAGTAAAATTTCTTTTCAACCTAAAGGAATTCCTTTAATATTTGTTATAAGACAGGTCTGCTAGCAACAAACTCACTCATTTTTTAATCTGGGAATGTCTTTCTTTTTGAAACATCAATTTTGAAGGATAAATTTAGTGGATTTAGAATTTTGGAATATCTTGAAGGATAATTTTAATGGATTTATATATCTTGGTTGACAGTCATATTCTTTCAACATTTTGAATATGTCATACCACTGCATTCTGGTTTCTTTTGTTTTGAATGAGAAGTCATCTGTTACTCATATTGTCGTTTTCTTATATATGATGAATCATTTTTCTTTTCTTCTTTTCAAGATTTTCTTTATCTTTGGTTTTCAACAATTTGACTATGAAGTATCCAGCTGTGACTCTCTTGGCACCTATCATACCTGGAAGTCATGGAGTGTTGAATCTGTAGATTCATTTTTATTTATTTTTTTTCATCATTATTTTTAAAAGATGTATTTACTTATTTTAGGTGGGAAGGGGCAGAGGGAGAGAGAGAATCCTGAAGCAGGCTCCCTGCTGAGCTCAGAGCCCAGTGCAGGGCTCCATTCCAGGACCCTGAGATCATGACCTAAGCCAAAATCAATAGTTGGACACTTAGCAGACTGAGCCACCCAGGTGCCCTTTTGGTTAGTTTTTAATCAGATTTGGAAAGTATTTGGTCATTATGTCTTCAAATATATTTTTCTGATAATTTCTTTTTCCCCTTTTCTCTGAGACTTCCAATTTGTATATGTTAGTATGACTGACAGTACCCCATAAGTCTCTGAATCTCTTTTTTTCTTTCTCTTTTCCTACTTGAACAAATTCTATCACTCTATCTTCAAATTTGTTGATTCTTTCTTCTGCAATCTCAAATATGCTACTGAGCCCCTATAATGATTCTTCACTTAGGTTATATTACTTTTTATATACAGAATTTTTATTTAGTTTGTATAATTTATATCTCTATTAAGAGTCTCTATTTAATTAATCATTATCATCATATTGTTCTTTCATTGCTTGATAGTTATCTTTAGTTGTTTGAACATATTTATAATAGCTGCTTTGAAGTCTTTGTCTACTGAATCCAACAACTGGACTCCTCATAGATAATAGGTATTGGCCTTTTTTCCCAAGTATGGGTGATACTCTACTATTTCTTTGTATAACATCTGGCATTCATTGTACATATTTTTTGTTGTTATTGTTGAAAACTGAACACTTTGTTGAAAACTGGACATTTCAGATAATGTAGCAACTCAAGATTACTATTTTTTCTTCCTAGGCACTATTATTGTTGCTGCCTGTTTTAAGTGTTTAGTCATTTGCCTGAACTAATTCTACAGAGTCTGCTTCCCTCACAGTGTGTGACCACTAATGTCTTTCCTCAGATTTTTTTTTTTATTCTTGCTTTGTTAAGCCTGACTTCCTCAGGGTTGCCCTTGTGTTAGCATAGATTATGATCAACCAAGGTACAGTCAGAGGTTGTACTCAAACACCTTGAACCAGTCTACCATTTTAAGATAGAGCTATGTGTAGGCTGGGAAATGCATTTAAAGTTCAGGTGGTTTAAAAGACTGCCTTGCAAAGACTCACAATCAGCCAGGATGTGCAAAGACTCACAATCTGTATGTGCAAAGACTCATAATCAGCCAGGATGAATATATAGCCAAGGATCTGTCCAGTCTCTACTGAGTATGTACATAGCCTAATCATATACCCCAGCCTTTCAGATGACAAGAGATATTTTGGAGCTTATCGAGGCCCACTATGGCTATCTCATTCCCTGGCTCTCCCTGCTAAAATATTTTCTCCAACCAGGATCACAGCTTCAAGCTAGTTGCAATGTTGACTTTCATTATTTGTTTGCCACTGAGATTATACAATTTTCAATAACACTTAACGGATGTGATTTTTTGCACCCCGTTCCAGATCAAATCATTCCACTCTAGCAGTGAAGCCGCTGGTTTTCTCAATTTGCCATGTCCTAATAGAACTTCTGCATGGACTAAAATGGGTCTTAGGGATAGGATGAATGGGAGTACCCCAGGCTAAAATGCCACAGATTTTCACAGTTCTAACTCAAGGTTCAGTAGAATTTCAAAAAATAAATGTTTCTAAATTTGTTTTTATATCTTTGGAGGACTTATTTCAAGAGTTCTAAAATGGTTTTCATAATTTTGTTCAGTTTCATCATTGCTTTTTGCAGAGATTTACCATGCTCCTCACTTCTTCTACCTAGAAGCCTTGCCCTCTAGATTAAAATGTGTGTCATCAGAACCTCAGCAAAGAGATTACTGGGGGGAAGGAATCTAAAAACAATCACTTTATTACAAAATAAAATAAAAATCAACATTTAACCTAGAGTTTGGAAAATCTGATTGAATAGCATCAATAAAAAAGAGTAAAAGAAAAAAAGAAAAATGTTTTATCTGAGAATTAAGATAACTGAGTTCTGGTTCTGACACTGCTGCCCAAGAACTGCAAATTCTACTGTACTGCTTCATCTTGCTGAGCCTCGTATTCTCGGCTATCAAAAGAAATAAATAAGCATGTGGAATCAGAGCACCTGGGTGGCTCAGTTGGTTACCCAGTCAACTCTTGGTTTGGGCTCAGGTCATGATCTTAGGGTACCTGCCTCAGGATCTGCACTCAGTGCAGAGTCTGCTGGACATTATCGCCCTAGCCCTCTGCTCCAACCCCTCCCCCTTTTGAAATAAATAAAATCTTTAAAAAAAAAAAAAAAGCACATGGAATCATATTCCCTACAAGGGTCTTTCAACATCTAATATTTGGATTTCAGATGAAAACAGCAAAACATGGCAGGGAGATGCTTAAAGGACCACAGTAACAGTGAAAATACAAGCAAGACTGTTGCACTAAAACATTTAGAGCTACTTTCTTGTAAAACCCTCTGGTAAGCATATATTTGGCTCAGTGCACACTCAGAAACATAAGTGTCTCACTCGACCCAAGCACTCATAGTCCTTTGATGTGCTCATATAATCAAAATGTACAGACAGTGGCTTCCTTGAGAATATAAATAATAGGTAGATAACCAAGGCCTAAACACCACAAATAAGTAGTATAATATGATGTCTGTCCATCTAAAGACAAGATTTCAAATCTCTGTTCCCCACTTAGTAAGTAAGTAGGCCTATCATTCCAGGCCTTGAGTTCCTGATCTGAAAAACGAGTGTAAAATCATTAAAACAGATATGGCATTTCAAATACACAGCACAGAGCCTGGAATATAAATGCTCCATAAATTGTCAGTTATAATTATTTCATATCCCCAGGGGTAGTCCTCCGGGTTGACAACACAGTGTGTGCATGAAGGTGGGAATCCACACCTAATCTCTCTCCCCTTTACTGGACTGATGCGAGAGTAAGTCATGCTAAGAAAGACCTCCTAAAAACAAACATCAAGGACCCATCATAGCTTCACAACTCTATTGTGTGGAATTGGAAAAAGTGCAACTGGCTGAGGTGGGAGAAGTAGGAAAGATGAAAAAGGAGAGGGCACTATACAGAAGGTGGAGAGGCCCACTGATTTGCCTTGGATGGTACAAGAAGCAAGGTGAGATCAGCTGAGGGTAGCAAGAGGCAGGCAGGGAGCAGAGAAGACTGATTCTGCCTTAGGCTACCTCAGAGATCCCATTTCAGGATTCCAAGGGCTTCTCCCTTCTCTTTCACAACCCCAAGCATCTGTATATCTCTATGACTCACCACTCTCTCTCCTCTATCAGCAAAACATGTAGTTTCACTCCTCCACCTTGCCTTCCAATTTGGTCCCAAGCCCAGAGATTTCCCAAAACTGTGTCTCATTTATCCCCTTTGGCAGGCGGCAATAAGGGTTGACATGCTGCTGACCAAGTTCACCTATTCTGGTGTGTGTTGTCTTTTGACATATGGGCCTTTCTACTAAAGCTCTATGATATAGACTCTTTGAGTGAATCAGTTAGGATGTTATGAGATATATTGGCTTCTATAACTGACAAGGTCGAGGGGTAGGATATGGTTCAATCAGGGCTCTGCTCCAAGTTCCTGTGATGCTCTTGCCTCTGCCCATCCTCACCTGCAACATCAGGCTGCAGCAGTTTCAGGAATAAAATGAACCTGGACAACACAGCAGACAGAGTTCGGAGAAAGGGACTACTCCTTCCTCTAGCTCTCCCTATAGAGAAAAGAACTTCCTTTACCAGCATCTCCTTGAAAACATACCCATTTCTGGGCCAATTCCTATTGTTCAAGGAATGTCATACACTGGTTGGCTACAGCCTGAGTTCTTAAACTGACTGGCAAAATTCTCAGGATTTCATGCCCACATGAATACTCTGGGAATCTTGGTGAAAGATTCTGGTTCAGGAAATTTGGAATGGAGTCTAAGATTCTGCATTTCTAGTATCCCAGGTGACAGTGATAGTCTGCACTTTGAGTACAAGCGAATAGTGGGTATGGGGACCTGATAGGGAAGGGCTTGTAAGCTTTTACCACCACTGAATTCACAGAGCCTATAATACTACACAGTGCACAAAAGGTATCCTACAAATATCTGTTAAATTTTGAAGAGTATCTTCCCCAAAACTGAGAGATCGCATAGTCAGGTAACAGATCTTTGTAATCCATTACCCCCTTCCAGACACAACTGTCAACCTCTGAGTTTTTCAATATTATTTAAAACACTCAATAGATTCTGAAAGCTGAAAATGAGTGATACAACACTTGTACTTTGAAACCAAAGTTACAGAAATCCTCTTCCCTTGTGAACATGTGTAAGAGATAAGCTCAATAACCTACTGAAACATCAATATTTAGACACACGAATCTCCTTTCCAGGTGCACAAAATTTTGCAATTAGAAGTATTATATACAGGGTTACTAAATATTTGAGCTTAGAAGTAAACTGCATTATTATTTGCAAACTTTTCAGCATGGCTTCTGGTATAAAACAAGGATAAGTGGTATGTGGAAAAAATTTTAAATGACACAAAGTATCCCAATTCAAACTGAGATACAGAAATGAATGTTGACATAAGATACTCTTTCGCTCACACAGTGTTCTCTGATACATTAGAAAACATGCATTCTTACTGTTTGCAGCAGTAGCTTTGTGTTCTAGAGAGGGAGCAAAGATACTTCAATAGATTCTTCCAGAATTCAATTACACTCACCCAGAATGATGGCTCTTGAGAGAAACCATTATCTCCAAAAGAAACACTTCAAACAGAATACTGTAAAACTTTTAGAAAAAAAAAAAAAACAGTATTGGGACCCCTGGCACTTGCTAACTCTGATACCCTAATAAAGCAACGTTTTTGGGTTACAGAAAATAAACATCTTTATAGCAGGCAATGCCAATGGCTAACATAAACTATGCAAGGACCTCCTCTCTCATTTATCTGCTGGGTAGCAGGTCTCAGAAGACTGTCAGAAGCCCAGTCAGTTCCTGTGAAAGGGCTAATCCCCAATCCCCATTTCCTCATTCTCCTGCCCTTATCAGGGCAAAATGCCTATTTATACCCTCTGGTCTGATTTCAGGAGGTGACAATCATGGAAATGACTGCAAACCTGTAACCGAGATTTCTCAGTTGCTCCTAAGCTCTAGGCCTGTCTCCTGCCAAGTTCATAGGTTCCTCTCTGGCCAGGTAGTTTATATGTAGCTGTCTTTTTTCAAGTATAGCTGGGAAATAGAAAAGAGAAAGCAGGAGACAGATTTCATCACCTACTTTTCTTTTCTCCAAGCAAAAAATCAGCCTAGCCCATCCAACAAAGGAAGAGTAGGGAATCAAGGCTTTCCCTGGCAATTAAAGTAACAAAAAATCTTCTTGAACCAAAGTTGAGACGACTTTGAACGCCTCAGTGGAGCCAGTTCTACAGCTGAGAGGCTGGAACACACCATGAACAACTTAGGAAAAAAATCCCTACAGCTAAAATTTCTACAAAAACCTAGAAGTTTCTGCCTTTAAAGAGATTTTTTTTTCCACTGAGTTCTCTAGGAAGACTGGGAGACTGGATGGAAGACAGAGGCACTTGAGGAGAGTCCTGAACAGGAGATGGCTTAAATGGAACCCCAAATTCTTTAGTAAAACCAGAACTGTCATAACTCTTGACTCCGAGGCAAAGAGAATTTTCCATAGGAATGACTTTACCTTTACTTCATTCTACCCTCCCAACTGCCCTCTACTGTGCCCCATATTCTTTTCTAGAAATAATTAGTTCTGCTCACTCTCTCTTCCTACAATATATGCCAGGTCTGAACTCCTAAGAAGTGGCTGAACCAAAATGGCCACAAAAAGATCAAGCAGATAGTTCAGTTCACTTGTACCTAAAAAGCCTTCCCCAATTCCCATCTTTTCTTCATTTTAGACTCACAACTTCTTAAGAGTGGTGCTAGTGATCAAGACAAAATTAGGGAAAGAGGGGCTGTGAATGATCTATTAGGAAATATATTAGAATTAGGAAAATTTGTTTAGGGAAATTAATTCTCTGAGCTTATCATTGCCTTTGCAATACTGCAAATCTTCCAGCAACTCTAAATAATGGGCTTTAAGAGAGCATTCTAAAATAAAATCTTGGAAATACTAAGCAATCTAGAGAATTTATAGTACAAAAAGTATTCAGATGAAAGTTTGATACAAGTTTTCATCACTGCAAAGTGATGAAAATTTTCCCCATCCTTCCAATTTCTATGCAAATCTTTAACTAAGGAGGTGCAGCAATTACTAAATATGTACCTTGCCACTTGAGTTTCAGGACACAGTATAAATAATTGAAGTCATTTATTTATAAGATGAGACATAAATGAGTAACTATGAAGATCATATAGTCAATCTGTGTAAACTAACAACCTTTAAAGGTCGATTAAAATCTACCTAAAAAGTCCTAGTTCTAGAACTCTAAATAGTTGCCGCTTCTGAACAAAAAAAGCAATCCTTTAGCCTTCCCTTAGGTAACTACTCCTTCCTTCCCCACTCTCACTAGCCCTACTCCCAGATTTTTCTTTCTAACAAACATAGAAAGAAAATGGAAAAGCAAAATAATAACTGTTAAAATTCCAAGATTTTACTTCAAGCCAAGGCCACATTTCTAAGCAACTTTGATCAAGCAAATTACCTCTAAATGTCTCAATTTTTCCCTCAGAAAATTGAAATAATTTATCACCTTTGATCTGCAAATTTGTGAGGGCGTTTAAAGATTGAAAGAAACTTACCTGCTGGTATTTGTTTCCAGGAAGATAGAGTAGGCATACTTTTCCCTATTCCTTCTTCTAAGTTCAACTAAAAACCCTGGACACCATATATAAAACAAATACCAGCAGATCTGAAAGGTTAATTAGAGGAAGGCAGTCCGGCTAGGGACCTTGGGCTGGAAGAACATAGGTGATAAGTTCTCTGGGGCTTCTTTCTGCTTCATATATCCCAGATTAGATACTAGAGAACTGGCACCTCATGATCATAGATACAAAGGGAAAAAAAGAAAGAAAAAAGACAGAAAGACAGAAGGAAAGAAAAACAAAAGGAAAGACAGACAGACAGAAAGAGGAGGAAGAAGCCCAAAGGAAAGTCTGCCTTCTCTGGCCAAAGGACCAGGGAAAGAGTTGTCTAGAAATACAAATACTTAGATAATACAAGGTCTACTCCAGCCAAACAACACAGAAAAGGACTGCAGCCCAACCCCTCACTTCTGCCAGCAAAAGCCAAATGGAGAGCCTAGACACATACCTTTAGCAGGCTATAACAAGGTGCTCCAACTCTCTCTTGCTTGAGACTATGTCAAAAGAAGCCTAATGGAGAGTCAGAATTTTCGCCAGTATTCAGTAATAACAAGAATATCCCAACTCACAGCTGTCAGTGGAAGCCATAAGGGGACCCTGAAATTCCACCCCATCCAGCAGTATGAAGAAGTCCCTTATTCCCTGGGTGTCAATGGAGGCAGAGTGGAAAACATGGACTTCCACCTCCACCTGGTAGCAGGAGGTGGCACCCCTGCTTCACCCACCAAAGCACTGTCAGAGAAGGCCTGTTACACAAGATTTAAGTAAGATCTAGAATTTCATAATACCCAAACCATCCAGGTTTCAATAAAAAATCACTTGATATACCAAGAACCGGGAAGAACACAAACTAAATGAGAAAAGACAATCATGAGATGCTACTCCAAGATGATACAGATGTTAGAATTATCTGACAAGGATTTTAAAGCGGCCATCATAAAACTGCTCAGAAGAACAGTTACACACATACTTGAAATAAATGAGTGTATAGAAAGTCCTGGCAAAGAAACAAGATATAAGGAAAAACCAAATGGAAATTTAGAACTGAAAAACGAAATAACTGATAGAAGAAACTCCACAGATGGGCTCAACACCAGAATGAATAAGGCAGAGGAGAGAATCCATGAACTTGAACATGACAGAAATTAGTCAATTCAAGCAACAGAGTATAGACTGAAAGAAATGAAGTCTGGGGGATATCTGGAACTATAACTATATAGAGCTTGTCACTGAAGTCCTGGAAAGAAAGGGGAGAGAAGATGAGATTAAAAAAAAAAAAAAAAAAAAAACGTCAAAGAAATATGGCAAAAAATTTCTTAAACTTAGAAATTTTGAAAAGGGGGGGCGCCCTCCAGATTCAAGCAGAGTGAACTTCAAACAAGCCAAAAAAATTCATTGAGACACACCACAAACTTCTGAAGACTAAAGGCAAAGAAAATCTCAAAAGTGGCCTGAGAAAAATGACACATTGCTTACAGGGGTAAAAAAACAATTCAAATAGTACAGCATTTCTCACCAGAAACCACAGAAGGCAGAGGAAGTAACACAAGTGTTTTTTATGTGCAGGGGGGAAAAAAAGATCAACCCAGAATCCCATACCCAGTTGACAGTACCCTTCAAGAATGAAAGCGAAACCAAGACATTCTCAGGTGAAGAAAACCTAAGAGAATTTGATGCCAGCCGACCTACCTTAAAAGAGCAGCTGACAACAGCGCATACCACAGGGACGAGGAATCGCAGCCCCAGGCGCCCAGCCGCACCGAGGAATCAGAGCCAAGCCGCCATGCCGCTTTGGCCAGACTCTCGCTGCGGCTTCCAGCTCTCGCGGGAGCCTGTCCTGGGTGCGCGCGCATCTAGTTGCTGCCCAGGCTGCTGCTGTGAGCGCGAGAATTGATCAAAAGACTCGTGGAACTTCCTTAACGAAGAAGGTCCACAGAAAGAGCAGATACATGGGGTAAGCGCAATAGACTTTCCTTCTCTTACTGATTTTTCTAAATTATGTTTGATGATCGAAGGAAAACTGATAACCTTGTCTAACATGGTTGGCAATGAATGCAAGGAAATATTTGAGACCCCCCCCATGTTCTAAATGGGGATGGGTAAAGAGACATAAAGGGAGGTTAGATTTCTTCACTTTAGCTTCTTTAGTACCTAGTAGTTACATACTGAAAATGCCTTACAAAGAGATGCACTAAAAAAAAAAAAAAAAAAAAAAAAAAAAAAACTATAGATAAATTAAGACAGAATTCTAAAAAATGTTCAAGTAAGACAGGCAGGAAAAAGAAAACAAAAGGCAATGAGAACAAAGAGAAGTAATAAAAAGGCAGACTTAAGCAATTATCAATAATGTGTTACATATCATTAAAAAGACACTGTAGCATTAAAAGACAAGGGTTTGCAGAATGGCTTGAGAAGTGTGACCCAATTATGTGCTGCCTACAAAAAAGCAACTTCAAATATAAAGATTTAAGTAGACTGAAAGTACAAAGATGAAAAAAATATGATGCGGTATTTTTATGTTTATGCATATTTAAGACAAAAAAAATGATAGGAAAAATCGAAAAATCCAGTTATATTTAAATACTTCAACACCTTTCTCTCAACAATTTATGGAATAAC
Organism: Ursus americanus; assembly: GCF_024610735.1. Classification (NCBI taxonomy): domain Eukaryota; kingdom Metazoa; phylum Chordata; class Mammalia; order Carnivora; family Ursidae; genus Ursus; species Ursus americanus. The sequence continues at coordinate 31,570,702 of NC_142148.1, read as the reverse complement.
TAGACATAAAGTCAGCAATGATGTAGAAAAATTCAACATTATCAACCAACGAATTCTAAAGACATTCACAGAACACACAAGAGTGGAATGCACATTGTCTTCAATTACTCACATAATATAGAACAAGATAGACCAAATCTTAGCCATAGAATGTATGCCAACAAATTTAAAAGATTTGAAATTGTATAGAGTATATTTGAACACAATGCAATCAAACTAGAAATCAACAGCAGAAAAGCAAAAAAGAAAATATTCAAACACTTGGAAACTAAACAACACTTCTAAATAATCCCGGATCAAAGGGAAATTCTCACTGGCAAAGAAAAAAAAAGTGAAAATATAGTATCAGAATGTTCAAGACACAGATAAAGTAATGTTGAGAGGGGAATTTGTAGTACTAGATTGCTTACGTGAAGAGGAAAATCTCGAACCAATAAACTAAGCTCTCACCTGAAGAGCACAGAAAACGAAGAGCAAAAATAAACCCTAATAAGAAGGAAGGAAATAACAAAGGACAGAAATTAATGATATTGAAAACAGGAAAAAAATAGAGAAAATCAATGAATAGAAAGTTTGGTTTTTTGAAAAGATCAATAAAATCTAAAAATCTCTAGCAGGACCGACAAAGAAAAAAGACACAACTAGTAATATCTGAAATAAAACAAGATACCTCTACAGATCCTGCAGACACCAAGAGACTAAGGAAATATTACAAACATCTTTACACATTTATTTGAAAACTTAAATAAAATGAGCCAATTCCTTAGAAGTACAAACTGTCATAAATCATCTAATATGTAATAGATAATTTGAATAACCCTCTATTTTAAAAATTGAAATTGAATTCATAATTAAAAATCTCTCCAAAAACGAAATCTTCAACCCAGATGTTCACTGAAGAATTCTACCAATGCCTAAAGAATTGATGCCAAATTTATACAATCTCTTCCAGAAAATTCAAGAAGAGGGAAGGCTTTCTTATTCATTCCACAAAGCCAGTATTACCCTTATAACAAAACCAGACAAAAATAATACCAAAAAAAACCACTCTAGACCAATATCCCTCATGAATATGGATGCACAAATTTTTAATAATATATTAGCAGATAGAATTCAGCAATGTATAGAACTGTTATGCAATGACCAAGTAGGGAATTCCAGTGATACAAGTCTGGTTGAATTTTTGAAAATCAGTGTAATCTACCACATTAAGAGACTAAAAAAGAAAAATCATATGATCACGGCAGAAGCATAAAATGCATTTTTCACGCATGTTAAAAGCTCTCAAAACACAGGAATAGAGGAGAATTTCTTCAGCATGATAAGGAGAATTTCTTCAGCATCTTTTTAAAAATACCTACAGCTAACCTCCTGTATAGCGATGAAAGGAATTCAAGATAAGATGAAACAGGCTGCCTGACAGTTGGTCAAAGTTAGTGAGAAGATCAGCTAGGGTGAGGCATGTGTTGGAGCTAGGAGGGGAAGGGTGGGAGAAATGCCCCCTCTTTTTTTTTTTCCTTCCCCCTAATGAACTCTTAAGGACATCTTGTGTTTGGGAGGATAAAAGTGTATTCTACCTGGTGAATGTTTTAAGTTCCTAAAAAGTAAATAACTGTTTCAGCCTTTTAAATTCCATATGAAATTATCAAATGAGTCATGAGAAAAATGCTAACGTCAAAATTAAAATCAAATGAATCACTGTTTCTGGCTGCAAAGCAGAGCACTTTGCTTTGTGCTTGCACTCTGCAGAAAGCCAATTGGCTGCCTGCTCCCTTCCTCCCACCCCCAGCCACTGAAGCAGCCCTTCTCCCCAGCACCTCAGAGGCTGGGTTATGGATCGGAGGGCGAGGTATCTCCCTCCCTGCCCCACAACAAGCATTTTCCAGGAGGTAAGTCTGTGGAGTTATTTGTCTCCCAAAACTCAGTCCCATCACCATGGAAATGAAAAGTAACAATAGGATTTTGTGCCTTCTCCAAGTTGGCATCTCAGAAGAGACCTTCAGCACAGTTTCAGTTGTGTTCAACAAAGTCTCAGGTTTGTGATGACAGAGGACCAAATCCCTCTCCCTTCGTATCCAATCAGGTTGGTTTTTCTAGCTCCTCTTTCACTAACATATTTCCTTATCTCCCAGAAGGTCCTGATACCCAGAGGAAGGAAAAGAGAAAGAGAGCCGAATGTGAAATATGACTATAGGAAAATTCTAATTGGTTTTTTGAGGACCAGGTTAAGTGATGGGTACAAAATTAAAGGTACCAATTTGTACTCCAGCCAGAGAAGGACCACCACTTAACTTACCTCATCGCTGAACAGCCTTGTGAGTCCCAACTCCTTTGGGACCCAGAGGTCAAAGCCCCACAGATCTACTAGGCAGGAGCCTTCCAGAGAGTTGTGTGTGGGCAACAGCTGCTATAGAGGGAGGCTCTTATTTTTACACCACTGAGGCTGAAACACCACCATTCCCCTGAATTTCCCAGAAATGGCACATAATACATGGACTTGTCCCTATCCCAAGAAGTTCCTTCATTACTATCCCTGAGATGAACAGCAGTGTTAGTTTCTTTTTTTTTTTAAGATTTTATTTGTTTGAGAGAGAGCGCATGCTAGAGAGAAGGAGAGAGCGAGAGCATGCAAGGAGGAGGAGGGGGAGAGGGCAAGGGAGAAGCAGACTCCCAGCCTGATGCAGGGCTCAATCCCAGGGGCCTGGGATCATGACCTGAGCCGAAGGCAGATGACTAACCAACTGAGCCACCCAGGCGTCCTGACAGTTTCATTGTCCTGTCTTTAAAAGCTCTAGAAATGGGAGCTCTTTGAGACACTGCCCACATGTTATGAGAATGCACCTAATTGTACTTTAAGAATGTCTATCAATACCCCTTCTACTCCTTCATGCTATGTCCTTAAAATTACCTTAGTGAACCCTAGAGTACATTAAGGGGTGAGGTTAAACAGAGGCACCCAGGAAGTATCCTTCCGACATCCAGACCTCAGCCTGGCCTCATCAGTGAAAGTGATATTCAGGCCCGAAAGGTGCTTACAAGAGAGAGAGAGAGTCTGGAGTTCATTCCCATATTACATAATGACAACCTTCCAGAGATATATTTCCCCAAAAAAGGCAGGGTTATCTTTTCTTTAGGGTTGCTGTTGTTGGTAAATGGATTCTAGAATTCTTCAGCTCAAAAACTGTTCTTTCTTCCCAGTTATTTAAAAAGGAAGCCATCAAAAACAACTTGTAAGCCCTTTTCTACACAGGTAAAATGTTCTGTAACATCACAAACTAGGAATATCAGAAAAAGGAAAGGGTTATATCGAGCCCCACATTAGGCTGCCTTGCTCAGTGGGGAGTCTGCTTCTCCCTCTCCCTCTGCCCCTCCTCCTGCTCCTGCTTGCACGCTCTCGCTCACTCTCTAGCACGCTCTCTCTCAAATAAATAAAATCTTAAGAAAAAAAAAAAAAACACTGCTGTTCATCTCAGGGATAGTAATGAAGGAACTTCTTGGGATGGGGACAAGTCCATGTATTATGTGCCATTTCTGGGAAGTTCGGGAGAATGGGGGTGTTTCAACCTCAGTGGTGATTTTTCGTGAGTGATTTTTAAGTATTATCATATATATTTTTTATGTGATCAGTGATCTCATATGTGTGTGTGTAGCTTCTCCAGTGTTCTCCATTTTCTTTTATTCAGCCAACCTATCTTCAGGCAGCAAACACGCACTTAATCCTACAATATTAGAACATATTAGAATCTTCCCTGGGCCTATTTTCCTATCTCTATTTAGCTCTTCTTTGATTGTCATGAGGTTTGCAGTCTGATTCATTTCAGGGCCCTGGTGTTTAAATATTGTGCCTTATAATATTGACAATACTTATGTGCTGCTTAAACCAAGCGATTGAGCAATTTTTAAGTCAGTAGTAAGGTTTCTTTATAGGAGAACATTTTGTCAAATTTATATGTACAGGCCAGACGGGCTTCAGAAGATCCTCATTTCCAAGACAGCCTGTGATGAACAAACTTCAGGGCTCCCTGTTTGATCCCCATGCCAGGAAATCCCGCCTGTAAATGAATCAGTAAAGTTGGTCAAGTTTTCCATGGATTTGACTGAATTCCAGCACGGGGAACCCTGCGAAGAGGAGAAACGGGGAGGCAGCATCTCAGAGGATGAACAAGGGGAAAAGGCAGACCTGGAGTGAGGAAAGCACGCCGGCTACAAAGTGTGTACGCATGCAAGGCGAACTGGTGCACACACGTCCAACTTGGCAGATGTATAAAGATCGTGTATTTGTAACACGCTCCTGAGACACCTTACTGAAATGAGCAATTTACATGACTTTGATTTAAAATTAGGCTTTTAAGAATTTTTAGAAACATTTCCAATCCAGTCCACTAAAAAAAGCACATGCAGCTTCTCGGAGACGGTGTTCTCCACAAAGCCTGGCATTTTTCTGAACGTTGCCACAGAAAGCAATCTCTTCTCCACCTCTGCCTCGCAACAATCAAAGTGGCTGGGAGCTGGAGCTCAACTTTATTAGTGATTTAAAATACACCCTTGGAAACTAAGCTGGCTTTTTCTTGTCCATTCAGGTGGGAAGTGTGTTCCAGCAAACGGGAACAACACTTAAGAAAGTTCTCAAACAGATAATGCCTTAAGAGCTCGACTTCAAAAAAATATCTCCTACCGGCCAACTACCCAACAAAAGGAAGGGTAACCTGGTAAGAAAACTAAGCCTTCCATATTAAGACAAAGATAAAATAGTTCAGCCGCCAGGATTCGACATCTTTAAAAATGCCTTTTCAATCTTTAACTTTTGTCTGCTTGGTTGTCTAGCAACCAAGTGCCGACAAGAAACTCCACCCAAAACAAAGTGAAACAATACAGACACTTAACTTCACGAGTGTGTGCGCGTGTGTGTTGAGATTCTCAGCGTGCAAAGATAGAAACTCGCTCTCAGGCAATTAAAACAGAAAAGTCCTGATTGTCGATGGCAGGAAAGGAAGTCAGGAGTGAGTAAAAAGCAACTTGGAAATGCGTAATGCGGGATGAGGGTCTAGTTTCCACACACCGGGCTAAAGCAAGGTTTACACTCTTAAGTAGTAAAAACAAACCATTAAGCTAGGCCCAGCACTGTCAGGAAGTATAAAACAGTTCTTGAAACTTTGCAGTTACTATACAAAAGCTTTTCATAAACTCTGTTTCCTGATCTTCATTAAACGTTCACATCAAGTTGCCATGGGGCAATTAGCTTGCCTCCTGAAATCAATAAAAAATCAACAATTTGGAAATAGTTGTACAGTAAAATAGTTCAATAATTATTCTCTCATAGTGTTGTGGCCAAGTGGTTCCAGTGTAAATGCAGTCCAGATGAGATCCTGCTCCTTAACAGGGAAGCTTTGAGCAAATCGGTGATTTGCAGAGAGATCTCCCCATCGGAACAGACTGCAACAATAACGGACTCCTGGCCCTGCGTTAGAGTGGGGCCCAGGGTGAGGGGCAAACACAGCCTTGAAGTGGGTGTTCAAGTCAGCATCTGGCATAGTGCTGAAGCATCTCAGAGGGACTCAACTCAGAATGGAGAGACCTAAACAAAGTGATAAACCCAACAACAAAAAAATATTAGGTGCCCTCCACTCATCACATGGACTCTAGACAGGGTCAATCAAAATTTTTCTGTTGAAGATACGGGGAAAAGATATATGTATATATATATGTGTGTATTTGTTTAGGCACATATATAGATATATAGTGTGTGTTGATATATTAATATATATTGTGTTGGAGGTTAGGAATTCATTCATTCCAACATTTCAACAAATACTCAAATCTGTGTTGCTTATAAGAAATTTTCATAGTGGTCCCCTAAAAAGTAAAAATGAGGCTGCTGAACACACGACCCTCATAGGACATTTTGCTAAAAAGGAGGCACCAACACAAAGTTATTTCTTTGCTGACCCGCCACAGCGGGAAATCAGTTCCTTTTGCCTTTTCTAGCCTGAGCCCATTCACCTCAGCACCTTATTCAAAGCCAACCACGGCATCACAAATTCCAATATCCATTAAATCAAACCTCAAATACCAGCCTGGGAAGCTTTATATCACCCTCAAGGCTCAGTGGTGTTCTACAGTGAACTTAGAACTTTAAAAAAAAAATCAAGTATCATTTTTAGTATAAACAAATGCTTCAAATGTATGACATCTATTTGCTGCCTTCAAAGGGAAAACTTTTAACTCAGACGCTTGGCACTAAGATCACACAGGATCAACTCAGTGGACTGACTTAAGTGTTAAACTTTTTTAAAGTACGTTAAGGGCTTGCACCTGCTCCCCCATCCACATAGATGTACTGACACGTATTTGACTAAACTGAATGCGTGCATGCCCAAGCAAGCAAGCAGAGCAGATTTTACAAGATAAGCAACCAAGTGTTTTCATGTCTGAGGGTGGCTAGAACACAAAATTGCCAGTCATCTTGGGAGGGAAAAGAATGCCTTTGAAAAAAATATGTAGAACATCATTTCAGATATGGTAAAATGTATTCAGATACCATCCTGTATACAGGTTTTGTTGTTTTGTTTTTTCCCTTAAGTACTACTTCTTAGAGAGGGGCCTAAACTCAGTCCAACTCTCTGCTGTTGTGATTGAGAAGATAATTATCAGGACCTTGCTACTCAAAGTATAGTCCATGGGCCAGCGGTTGGAGCTTCACCTGGGCACATCTCAGAAATGCAGACTCTCAGGCCCCACCTCAGATTCACTGAAACAGAATCTATATTAGAACATGATCTCAAGGGGTCTGTGTACACATCAGTCTGCGTTCCCCTTGAGGCAGTACCGGTGATTCGTATGCACATTGAAATCTAAGATGTTGGGGCGCCTGGGTGGCTCATTTGTTAAGCATCTGCCTTCGGCTCAGGGCGTTATCCGAGGGTCCTGGGATCGAGCCCCGCATCGGGCTCCCTGCTCCGCTGGGAGCCTGCTTCTTCCTCTCCCACTCCCCCTGCTTGTGTTCCCTCTCTGGCTGGCTGTCTCTCTCTCTCTCGGTCACATAAATAAATAAAATCTTTTAAAAAAAAATCTAAGATGTTTTATTTAGAGCACTGGCTCCCCAAGTTAGGTAGAAGTTCACTTTGAAATTTGCAGGGCAGGGAGATAGTAAAACAAACAAAAAAAACCCTCTGCCCTGGAGAATACTATTGGGCTGTAATTTGTGTCAACAAAGTAGAGGAAAAAGGAAAAGCATTTTACCCAAGTGAAGCAGACTTGCATTTTATCCATCTCATCCTACTTGCCCCCTAAAAAAATAAACCAAGAAAGGAATAGGGCAATCTTGGTTCTTTGCAATTGCCCATCTGTATCATACTCATTCTACAGTTCAGTTACTTATTGCAAGGCTATGTTCCTTTTGCCTTGTAACAGATTGGGGGCTGTGGCATCCAACATTCCGTGAACCAGTATCTTAACATTAATGACGGCAGAAAAGAAACACGCTCTTTAAAAAAGTGCTTTGAGCTGCACAAACGATTTCTCCACCTCCAATAAGAAATTGAGGGAAAAGACATGGATCGTTAAGATTATCTAGCGATAATCTTGGCCTCTTGAGGTACAATTTAAAGCAGCAATTGGAGTAGGAATTATGAAAAGATGGAAGTACAGATAAATTTGTAAACTTTCACCTTCCCCCTCCCCAATTTTGAAGGCAAAAAATGAAAAGAGCAATCTGGACCTGCCATACAGGTTAAAACCATGCCAGGGAGAGCACACAGCCCAGACAAGCACAAAAACAGATGACACAATTTAATCAATTTTGAAAGGTAATCTTCCAAAATTCAGAAACTAATACATTTTTTTAAAGCCAACTCTAAAAGGATTCAAAGATTCCTGTAGAATAGCCACTGAAGACTCAAAAGATTCAGCGTCATGGAGTTAGTTTTGACACTGTTTCTCAGAATGGAGAATGTGAGCCAAAACGTCTGTAAGAATGTAGAATATATGTAAGAATATTCTGTTTCTCAAATGAGCTGCCAAGGTCAGAGTCCTCAACTATTACAAAATCTCTGAAACTAAACTGAAGCTGAAAATAGCATCACATATATATATATATATGTAATATATATCACATAGCTTCATGTTTTTATACCTATTACACATTATGTGTATATATTTACGTGTTTGTGTATATATAGTTTATATACATATAAAACACGCAAGAGAACACATTTGAGTTGATACCACTGAATACCACTTTAACAAAAAGTCAGAACCAATGAAGCAGAAAAATCAAAAGAATAGATTGACTTGCCAAATGGATGGAAATTCTTGTGCTATAATATCACGCTCTCATCCAGAGTCTTTGGAGATGAGAAAACATGGGTTACTATTTGTTAAGACAGTGAAGTCTGCCCCCCACCTTCGTGCCAAATGAGGGTGAAGGGTGGCTGGAGAACAGCGGTCGTCCTGCCCTCCAAACTTGGTTCTAATACGAATGACTCTCACCTATGCAAGAGCAACAGGCATCGGCATGAAAAGGAAGGGAAAGACTTTTAAAGCAGAAGGAGTAAAACATAACTAGTATTAATTTAAAAACACGGTCTACATACTCTCAAGGCAAGGGTTAAATCTATCACAATCAAAATGTAACTACATTCATGGTCATCCCAAGTTAATTCCTGGGGAGAATCTGATTATAACAGTCTGTTCCTTGACAAACACACTCTTTTTTCAGCCAATTCCAAGGCAAGGCTAGGGAACATTAGAACTAGGCCTCACCAATCACAGCAGGATCAGAGGTGACGCAGAGTCCTAGACATTGACCTAAAACACTTCCAGTACAGTAGTGGGGAGTTGTGGGTTCCCTGGCTGTATAGACTTACCCACCGAACCCTTCCTTGGGTCTGATTTCGACACAGAGCACAGCAGCCCTGCCGCTGTGCGAGTTCACTCTGAGTGGCCTAATTTGACTTCATTCTGCTTGGGCTTCTGTCCAATTGGCAGATGTCCTTGTAGAAGCTGATCTTAGACACTTTCCCTTTCTAATTTTTTGGCACCGTTGCCTCTGTTGCATGGGATATCATCTCTGGAACTTTATCTTGGGTTTCCCAGGTTTTGCTTGTTTTGGAGCTTTGGTTTGCTCTTAAATCTTTCTCCTAAATCATGAACCCCAAAGAGGGTCACATGAAATACTAAATCATGGCTAATTCCTTTGAGGCAAATATCAATTATCAAGTGACTTGCTTGCACATTTCCAGCCATTCCTTGTCTTTCCCCCACCTCCCTCCGAAATGAGTAACTTCAGAAGCAAAAATGTAAACACGAGGTAATTATCATGAATGCTGCACAAATGCGCCATTTTCTCTTACAGGTTGGACTTTATAGAATGAAATGCCAGGGCTCTGATATTTATTATCTGAAAGAGGTTTAACATTTGGAGAAATGTGTTCACATAACCTTGGAAAGAAAAGCAAGCTGATCCAACAGAGAAGAGACGGTGGGCAGAAAACATGATGGGCACAATTTTGCTGTGTGTTGGGCAAAGTTAGAAAACTGGGTCCTTCTGAACATAAAGAGCTCCCAGATGAGGTAACAGTTACATACAAATCAATTTCCAACTCTTCATGAGAGCCACTGCATATCCATTTTAAATATACATGACCACAATATTAATAATGAAGAAATCTTATGTTTTATTTAATACTTTGGCCAGACCAACCCCTTTGAAGGGATCACTAGTTTAGGAAAGAAGAACAACAAACCATCATTCACTTTCCTGCAGGTTTATCATTTTCCTAATTATTTCTATTGGTCCTGCTTTATTCTTTCTGCAAATTAAGGGGTAGGGGAGTGTTTCTCTATTAAATCAGCGATGTCTGGTTCTTATCCAAATATTCCACCTAATAAGGACGTAAGTTCTCATGGATTGGACAACCACTCCGCAACATTCCTGAGAATTGAATAATATAATAATCTTGAAAGTCAGCAGAGTGGATTATCCACTTTTTTTTTTTCTGGACTTGAACTTGTGACCTTAACAGTAGCACTGCAAAAAAGCAAATGTGCTAAGCACTTTGCCAGAGTAACCTTCCATGTAGACTTTTCATCTTAAATACACACAACTGAAAACAACTACAATTTTTGGAAAATTATGTACAAACCCAATACTTCTTTTGATTACATATAAATACAAATTAGCTATCTTTCCTAAAAAGTGGTTATAATAGTAAATAAATACAAAATAAATCTGACCATTATACTTCATGTGCTGGGGTTGAACCCATATAAAATGTACAACTAAATACATTTTAAAATCTTTAAGGAATAATTCTCTGATTAAAATATTTGTTTTCCCAACTTCTTTTCGTAGATATAAATATATTTTCAAAATAACTGTGTTTTTTTTCTCCATTCCATTCCATAAATAAAGTCTTCATTGGGAAATATTAAAGTGTCAACTTGTTTTTTTTTTGTTTTGTTTTTTTCTAAAATATATATATATATTTATTTTATTTTATTTTGCTGTGCTAACGACACCCACAACCCTCCACAACCATGTCCTGATAGTTCTTTAATACGACCTTTTCGTTTTCATCAAGGTACAGCATGGAGATAGCACTGAGTTCCGTTGGTACACAGCACGCCTTGGGAATCTTAGAATTAACGGAGTTGACCAACGTCTGAACAATGGCGTGATTAGTGGAGTTCAGGTGATCTGCCAGGGGAAAAGGGCACTCCCCGTGGCAATAAAAGGCATGGTACCCCGGGGGGGCTACGATCCAGTCATTCCACCCCACGTCACTGAAGTCCACATACAAAGGGTGTCTCTTACAGCTGGACTTAAGGCGTTTGCGCTGTTTGTGTTTTGCTTGGCGTTTTTCTCTTTTGTGGAGGGGGTGTCCTTTGCCATCGTGGCCAAACGTTACTAGCAGTGGCCTGATCTGTGACCAGCTGTGCTCATCTTGGTGCAAAGACCTGCTAATCCGGACGTGTCTCTTGGAGACACCTTGGTTCTCCTCCAAGTGGGTCACTTCCACCACAAATCCGTGGTTGGCGAGCCCCTGTGCCGTCCACCTCATCACAGCAGGGGTGACGTCAAAGCTCTCCCACCTGCTTGCATTCTGATTCACCAACCTGGTGTCCAAAAGTCTGGTCACGGGGAACTTCAAGTTGGCTGCTTCAGGTTTTAGAATTTCATAAATATTAATTCGGTGATGGAAACTGCTATTGTTTTCCAAAGTTTCCTGCATCTGTTCCCGAAAAACCTGAAGTTCTGCTGAGGTGATAAACTCGTCGGTGGGGATAGAAGTTAAATTAAAGAAGAATCTCCGGGTTGTTTTTCCACTCATTTCTGGCAGTTCTTCCAAAGATTCTAATTTGACATAAAAACAGGTGGAAAAGAAAAAAAAATCATTCAGTAAAGTAAGTAATGACAATCTGATGATATAGGAGAATTTGTAAACCTCATTTCAGGGCTGATTTAACCCATGTAAAAGTTTGCAACCAGAAAATAAAAACTTCCCCTTTAGATAAAAAGGAAGCCTCCCTTTTCTGTACATTTATGTCAACATGCACACTACGAAGCAAAACTTCACCCATCGTTGTTAGGTGGTTTTTTTATTTCATTGTGACGTTTTTAATCCAATACATGGACGCTGCTTCCAGGTGGCTGTAATAATGGGGGAGACACTGAAGCATTTCTTTGGAAGTCACAGACTTTAGGGGGGGGAAAAAAGCACTATAGTTAGTAGAGGTCTAATGAGTGAGGATTTGAGGAAATTATTGCATTTCTTAAAAAGAAAAAGGCTTTAATGTCAATCCCTTAAACGGTATTCTAAAACATTACTCTGCAATTTAGATGATTTACAAATCTCAATATACAGATTTCAGTTTCCTAATTAAAGAGTCTGAAACTCAACATCAACGATGACATTTTGCAAAGCACACCCTACTATTTTACTCCAAGTCCAGAGACAAAGGCATTTACAGGGATCGACTTCTTTGGAAGCGTAAGGGTGGTACTAAGACACTGTAGTAATTAAGGCCAGACAATTTCAAGAGAAGGAACTTCCTAACTGTTGTCTGTTCTCTCACCTCCTTATGACCTCAAAAACCAAATCTCGTGTTAGATACTTTTAGAAGAAAAAAAAAAAAAGACTCTCTTCTGTTTTTAATTCCTTTGTCCTTAAAAAAAAAAAAAACATATTACATACACCTACCAAATAGACACAAAACCAAAAAAAATTATGAAAAATTAATAAAAATACTCTTAAGAGATTCGTGACAGGAGGGATAATCTCATCCTACTACAGAATAAACATTCTCTATCTAGTATCACCACTTTAAGTGGCCTATGCATAAAAGGTCTTTCTGATTTAAGATTCCTGAATTTAAATTTTAAGGAGTACTATTTTCCAAGCAAACATAAAGTATAACGGCACCGTGCATGCTTTAGTCTGCGAATCATCAAAGGTACACATTATCATTAAATTGGCATTAAATAGCAACAGAATTTGAGACATTTGGGTTTATTTTCTTCTAGCTTTACCACATCCTGTCCTTTCATTGTCAAAAAACTCAACCTGCTTCATTCAGGATCTAACCTAAGTGCTAACAAAACCTGTCTGACCATATCATTATCATAAATGGAAACTGTATTGATTAATTTAATGGCTGTATTTCCCCTACGTCAAGCAGCTATAAGTGGTTCAGAGAATGTAGATACCTTAGCAAAGGAGAATCACTTCAGATCACTCAACTCAAAGGGTTCTACTTGTGTAAACCTTCATCATCAGAGCAGCAGTCATCCCTGCAAGCTAAGTGGAAGCATCAAGTTCAAGAGGGACCCTTTACACCAAATTACGGAGTAATGCTTTAATGGGATGCTTCTCAAACTTCAATCTTCACACAAAACCCCTAAGACACCTTAAGTCTTCAAAGGCAGATTCTGATTCAATGGCCCTGGGCGGGGGGGGGGGGGGGTGTAACCCTGAGATTCAGCATTTCTAGCAAGCTCCCAGGTGAGGCTGTGCTAGGAGCTTCTGGATTGCCCTTACAGGGTGAAGGTTTTAAAGGATGCTTTCACATTCAAATGTCAATTCCAGGAGCATATTTTAAAGTGATTTCTGGTCAAATAATACAAAAATGAGTAGAAGAAACAATAGTGCTGGCCAAGGAATAAGAGGTGAGTCCTTGGGTGGGCAGCCAGGGACTCAGAACAGAAAGATCTTTCAAAGCTCATCCACTTGGGACATGGAGACTATCAGGCCAAGAAGTAAACCGTCCATGGTCCCCTCATGCCTGCTAATCTACACCTGCTGGGAATACCTTTTGGGAGCTATTCACACTCTAAGCTAATGGTACTTCAGGCCAAGCACTATTTTTATTTTTTGTTTAATTTTCTTTAAATTCAATTAATTAACATATAGTGTATTATTAGTTTCAGAGGTAAAGGTCAGTGATTCATCACTTGTATACAGCACCCAGTGCTCATTCCATCATGTGTCTTCCTTAATGCCCATCACCCAGTTACCCCATCCCCTCACCCAATTCCCCTCCAGCAATCCTCAGTTTGTTTCCTATAGTTAAGAGTCTCTTATGGTTTGTCTCCTTCTCTGATTTTGTCTTATTTTATTTTTAAAATAACTCTCCAACCAATCAGAGCAGGGCTCTCCTCCATGGCTCCAACAAGTATCAAGGATTGTGTTTAGCTCCTTCTTTTCTTTCCACCCTCTAATTCAGGGGCCCTCTAATGTTTCCACTGAAGGCGTTCTTTTAGCAGAGAAGCCAACAGATACCAAAGAAAAAAGGAGTGACATGAAAATCAGCAGTGTCCCCCAGATGTAATGACATAAAGCCAGATCTGGCTTGAACTACTAACTTCTCTGATACCAGCACACCTAAGAACACTCTTTTCTTTTAAAGAACAGGGAAGAAAGGCAAATTATCCAGGGCATTTGCTGAACAGCTGTATTAATAAGGTGCCCAGAGAAATCACAATTGCAACAAGAACTCTGATTCCAAATCCATAAATGATAAAGAAAGAAGTTATGAACACATACAGACATGAACACACACAGACACAAGGGGACACGGACACACACACACACACCCCGGCAGCCAGAGGATGATAATGAAGGGACACTCTCCAAGACCAGCATGAAAGACAAGTCAAATGAGTAAAGATGGGTATAAAAGAGGCATAAAATAGAATAACCCTCTAGAAGAAT